>NC_064214.1:9972197-10274370 GCF_023101765.2 Spodoptera frugiperda | reverse complement strand
TTTAATGGGTACTTAACCTAGTCCTTAGCAATTGTTTTCGATACAAAATCGTTACTAAGGAATAGTTTAAGTAATCATTAAATTTCTCTGAGTTTGGCAGTTAGAATCTAAACCCATTAGATGATAGTGGCGTCACGTACCTACTCTAATCATCTTGGCCCATTGCCAAAAACTGTTTTCTGACGTCAGCTTTACTTCTAAACAATAGCCACATAACCTTAATATTCTAATTAAATAGCATACAATGAGCTATATTTTATAATCGCTCAATGCCACCTAAGGCTTCTGTATCCTTAATCTTACAAGGTCATCTGTTTGTCGAGCTTTTAGCCTTTTTAAAGTTCCTAACTTAGAAGTTGACTTTGGGTATTTGATTCACAAAGATCAATTGGCTAGTAGATATTAAAGAAATGTGGTTAAATTATGAAGAAAGAGGTATGTAAGGTCCGTAGCAATTGGCGTTCTATGGTCTCTGCCTACCCCATGGGTGACAGGCGTGAGGTTATGTATGTATGGTTAAATTATTGTTACTAAAGTTAAAACAAGATTTTTAGGACCTTAAAAGACAGCAAGGGCATATAACACAGTTAAAACAAAACAAGTTTATTTGCCCTTTACAATGTTTAATATGTGAAAATCTTTATGTACAGTTATTTTTCTCAATTTCTTTTTCTTCTCATCAAATGATCTCGGTTGGAATGTGAATGTAAACTTTAATGTATTACGACGTTTGTACGAGCAATATAGGAAACAAAATAAAACACAGCATTATCTCAAGAATGCAAATATAGTGGGAATGCGTTTATTTGAACGACGCGTGCGCTTGCGCAGCGACATTGTCGTGACAATTGCAATTGTTTGATGTCTCATGAATGTCATCTTATTGGACTTCAATACCTTTGTCCACAATAACAGTACATTTTGACAGAACTTGTTTTAAATTCTTTAAATTACTACAGATTGCAATACAATCACATTGTTTTATGAAGATACTTTAAGTATGCACATTCCATAAATAGAACATGAAAAGAATGTTATTTGTTTATGATTACTAATAATTAATAATCTGCATAAAACTATTATTGATCATAAACTATCTATTTAACTTTAAAGTTCATTCAAAAACGACATCAAATGTCAACTGAAAGACCACAATAATCTAAATTACAGATTACTTTAACAATTTGCCAAATAATAATTACCTCCTACGACCAAAAATTGGTCACAATATCTTGACTTAAACCGGTTTGAAAAGTTCGTCTGTAGTATTATGTATCGTAGTTATGGGAATGCCATTAATGCTGGACCGTTGACCGCGTTGACTGGACCCTTTGAAATTTATCGCGAAACATGACTCATGTTTGCGAATGCTTTTCTTTTGAATCACACACGACATGGTACAGGATTTTGCGAGATGATGCAGCCTTTGGTGTTAATGTGTAAAACAAAGGATGCAAAGGGAAAGTTTTTGTTATCTGATCTCAGCTTTTTATTTTGTTTGTTGACACAGTCTTTTTGGGAAACCAAAATCAATCAATTGAGTCATAGTCACAAAAGATACTTGGTAAATACTTCTGCTTAGTATTACTTACTAAAATCCGGAGCTGCGGACTACCTAGCGGGTTTACTGGAGTTTCGGCTCCAAAAGTAGGAGTAGAAACGGGATGGTTTTTAGTCAATAAGAGTCTGACACTTACCGGGGCTCCGGGTTAAAAAAGCAGGAGTAAGAACGGGTCGTTTTTAGTCAATAAGAGTCTGACATTCCCTCTCGCTTCGCCAAAGACGGGAGAAGTCATAGAATTATTTCACACCCTTAAAAAAAGTATAACTTCTTATAAAATACCAAAACAATAGCAGTTGTGACACACTTAGTTAAAGTAAGGCTACCAGGGCACGTATGTATGTATATTATCAAGCATTAGAAGTCCGTCATGTTTGTAGTCCGTAGTTCTGAATCCGAATGATCCCTTACGAAGGCATACTTCATGTAAGGAGAACGGTGACCCGACAATGTACATTTGGAACACATAGACAATGGGATATATCGGTACTTTTTAAAATCGCTTGTTCGTGACACGTTGTGTGTAACGATGCTGTTCGAATTTTAAACAGTTTCCGAAAAAGTTCCGTTTTCTTGGCACCTCTGATAAATGAGAATTTTTTACCTATGTGTATCAGATAGGCTTACTATTTTATTAAATCTCTAAACATATTTTGACCTTAAATGTCCTAGAAAAATATCCAGTTCGAACTATGTTTCTCGATAAAACATTTACGTGTGAATCAGGCTAATCAAGCAGCTGTGTAAATTCAACGATAGTTCTATTTAAGATTAATCACAAAACTATGATAAGCCACGTCCACGTATGAGTGATAGTTGCACATGCATTTAACAAAACGTGATGGAATCCATGACCTGCCCAACGTACCTATGACAAGCCGTTCATCAATGAATTTATTATAACCAGTACCCTTAGTATGAGTTTGCTTTACGTTGAAACAATAGCGCGTTCGGCGCTCTGATTGGTTGATTTAATCCAGCCGGCCAATCAGAGCGCCGAACACACACTCGTTTCTATTACTTTAAACGTAAAGCGAATTCATACTAAGGTACTGATAAAGTTTCACAACTATCGGTTTTTGTTTTTCTATCGGTTTTTAATCAGTGTGAAGCGTTACCGTTTCGTTGATTGCCGGTAAAGTAACGTGGTTCCAAGTATTAGAGGTTCTTAACCTTTTGTCTGTGGCGATGACTAGAAAAACTTAATGAGTTGACTTGTTAACTGATTCCTTTAATCGCTACTCCTATTTAAAACTTTATCGGAAATGTTGTTCACGTATTTTAATGACTGCTTGTATCTAATTGTTACTGTAATATTAGATAGGTACTAGTTACTTCTGTTTTTAGTAGATATACTGTACTAGAGTTTTGTACCCACTGCTTGGCTCCTATTGTCATAGCGGGATGTTTTATTTAAATCGGTCCAGTATTTCCGGAGATTAGCGCGTTTAAACAAACAAACTCTTTAGCTTTATATATTAGTATACAAGTTTTTGTATCCATGGGCAGAAAAAATAGTTCGTAATTTTTGTTTCATAATTTATTACCAGCTCAAGAAACTGTTCAATAATAAATCAAATATAAATTGTTCAAGTCTAACGAACTCTGAATGAATGGGCTCCTTTAGAATGGAAGTGTACCACGACGTAAGCACGACTAAATGAAAAGTAAATCCCTGCACTCAAGATCAATGCACCCTCCGTTCCATAAATAGCCGACTTCGTTGCACAAACTTATTGACTTATAAGAACTTTACTTGGTCATATTTGTATGTACTCATACATCTTTATGATTTCCTTAAGCAAAAACAACATTTATTATGCTTGTTTCTGATCATATTTCTGACTTATTCCAATGACGATGACGGTCTGACAAAGGTTCTTTATTTTTGTGGTCACCGGAAACTTAATGCCAACGTGCCTGCAGTTTTTCCGCAGAATTCTTTATAAAAAAGGTGTTTGTATTGGTGACTAAGATTGCAATTAAAAGTAAAAAAATATTGTCAAGTCAATGTTTAGCGTAAAGATAGCAAGGTCATTAAAGTCTAATTGAAGAATTAAGCCTTTAATGTAAAGTTGAAAGATACAGTCTGGGGCATTGTCATACATAAACACTACTATTCAGAAAAGCTACAAATGACAAAATCAAACTAGGTATGTGTGTAAAGATCAGTTTAAACAATTTCGTATTGTTACAGCTTTTGCATCTAGAGGAGTAAACAAAAACAAACCGCCAAAATGGACGCGATCAAGAAGAAGATGCAGGCGATGAAGCTGGAGAAGGACAACGCGCTTGACCGCGCCGCCATGTGCGAGCAGCAGGCCAAGGACGCCAACCTCCGTGCCGAGAAGGTACGCGACACACTTCACCGTTTATGGCTAAAGGGCGCCGTGTGCACATTATTATTATTGCATTTAGTCGATTATTGGCAAATTGATTTATTGGTCGCAGCTCTATTGAGGACATGATTTAAAAAAATATATGTTCCATATTCAAAATTGGAATGTCATTCTGACTATGGCGACGAACACACTTTTTTTTAAACATAAAATCTTTTGTTTATGTAGATTAAAAAATAGAATTTTGGAGGGAGTAAACAAAAAAATTTACAAAAATATGTCGGTCTGTTTTTAAGTTCATTCAAAAACTCAAGTCACTATTTAACCACAAAACTGATGACGATACAAACGAAAGTCATCACGAATTCGCAATATCAAAATTATTTGTTTTAGACCTATGCGTAAATATTTTTTGCTCTTGAAGTGCTATAACGGGTTCTTACATTAAGTAGTCGGTGTCAAGTATGAAAAATCATTTTGTTTTTACAACTGCAACGCAGGACACTGAACTTTATAAAAACATATTTATTAAAGAGCGTTGTCTGTCACTTATATCTAGTTTCAAAGTCAATTGAATATCGATTACAAATGAAGGGTACACGAAAAGAAGGAGCCCATCGACAATTTTTCCATTTTGTATTAAACTTTACCAATGACCTTGTTTTTAAACGGCCAATCTAACTACGTTATCTTAAAAATGGAAAAAGGGGCTGATTCCACGTTAAGTCCATATAAAAATATCCAACATTAGAATAAAACGCGCTCATTTCATTTCAAACCAAATATAAAGGCGCTCATTGTCTATGAAACAATGTTAGAACGCGACCATTGCACCGGTTGTAATAAAGAACGCGCTCAATAGTGGCCATTTTGTTTATTTAATATGTTATATATTTAATATTTGATATATAATATATATTTAATATTTATTTATTTAATATTTAATATTTAATATTTAATATTTGTTTTTATATTTAATATTGTGGCCATTTAATACTTTGTTTCATTTTACCTTATTATAAATCAATAACATTTTTTGTGATAACCATTTCAATAATATACAAAAAGGAGCTCATTGCGACAATGAACACCTTCTTTCCAGTTACATTTGGGACTTTGGCAATGAAAACTTAAAGTGTAATTTAATAACTAAGTTAATGAAAAAAAAAATATCAGCAATTGAGAAATATATGTGGGGTTCATTGTGTACATGATTAAATATGATATTCTATGTACTTTTTATGAGAAAATTGAGATTTTAGGTCTAATTACTTGATTACTCAAAACAATGAGAATGTTAATGAGCGCCTTCTTTTCCTGTGCCCTTCAAATTATATTATTGTGCTACGTAAAGGTACAATGTTATTACAGTGACAACTGCTTGCAATACTTTAACCATAGGTAATGTAAAAAAAAATAATCAACATTTATGGAACCATTTAAAATAGGTTCTTAAAAAAAATTAAGTATGTTAAGAACAATTTTAATGCAAATAAAGTAATAAATTATTCAGATAAAAATGAAACAGCTGTAAATTAAAGCATTCTTGACCGATTATACAATTGCAAGGTCGATTTTAATTATTTAATTTTAAAATTACACCGGCTTGTGTTTTCGCTTTTCGTTTTGCTTATGACGGGAGAAGCCTTGACCACGGCAGCGTGTCAGGGCTAAGGACGCCAGCCGACTACTTAGATATATTGAATTATCTGTACTTATGTAGATATGCATTATGTGCATACTCTTGCATTTGTAAAACTATGCCTCTTTATATATAGATACAGCTTATACAACCTATTGTAAACCTTAACATCCTTGTTTTAAAATCAAATATCATTTAAATGTTGAAAGGAAAAGATTATTTGTTTCATTAAAATAGTTTTGGCAAATAAGAACGGATGTTGCAATAAACAATTAAAGAATTGCAAACGTAGGAATGTGCATCAATCATAAACATTAATGTTCGGATACCGAAACAATAAAGTAAATTACGAATCCTACATGGTCAGAGAATTGGTTGCAAAGAATATTGATAGGTGCAATTTTTTATCATTTAATTGCATCTGCACTTATCCGTTTAACTACAAAGATACTTAACATTTGATCAAAGGCAAATAAGACGTAACAAAACAATACAATAGGACTATTTCCCAAGTTTACTTCTAAAAGGATACCAATTCCCACGGGCAACCTCAAAGAACTACGTCTTAATCCTCTTAATCTCTATACTAGGCTGAGGAGGAGGCCAGGCAGCTCCAGAAGAAGATCCAGACCATTGAGAACGACCTTGATCAGACCCAGGAAGCTCTCATGCAGGTTAACGCCAAGCTGGAAGAGAAGGAGAAGGCTCTTCAGAACGTGAGTACTATTTCTTTATGGAGTTGTCAAAATAGTCTTGTCGTACAGTGGGCCTGTGGCTACAGTACCTGTTTCTTCGGTACCATACCAGAATATTAAATGGGAATTGTAGCATACCATAGAAGAGGCTTATGTCCAGTAGTAGGTCTAGAAAACGTAGATGATTAATGAACTGGACATAAGCTTTTGGACAGCAGTGTAACGGTAAAACGATGGGTGACTAGGGATAGAAGAGAGGTGAATAGGTACAGGGAAATTCTTCATAGTATCAATTCACCCTTCTTCTCTCTCGATCCCTATTCACCCCGTTTTACCTTTACACTGCTGTCCAGAGGTTTATGTCCAGTTCATCAAACATCTAGTTTCTTTAGATCTATTGCTGGATATAAGCCTCTTCTATGATATGCCACAACACTCATTTTATATCTTAGGATATATTTATATATTGCCTGCATGTTGGAATCCATTGGTAGAAATTATAGGAATGGTTATATTATATACATGTTTGATTTACGGAGATAATTGATGCTTTTTAATAGTGTTAGTCATTATTTTTAGGGATTGTGTCTTAATAATTTAGAAGACAAAGTGATCGTTCGTCGATCAAATATGCATTCTTATCTTACCACCGCAATCAGAGTCATTTAAAAATCTCAACCTAGTTCTTAGTAATTGTTTTCGGAACAAAATCGTTACTAAGGAATATTTTAAGTAATCATTAAATTGTTTCTGAATACGACTGTGAGACATTTTATCTAACTGCAGTCCTTTATAATACCGAACATGTAGATCTAAGGTAGTTGAAGAATACAATAGAACTACGATTGAAACTCCATTGAAGGTCTATTATATACTTTATTCAATCATCCTCGTGTCAGAGCACAGAGTAACTCTAAGAATATGATCAAAATATAATAACAAATCACTGACAACAAGCTAAATAAGAAGCTTGGATTTAATTAGCAATTCGATTGTAAACAATTGATGATCTCATTCCAATAATGAATAGTGCACAATTAATTTGGATCACGCATGTGTCAATAATTAAAGAGACCATATTGTGAGCCAAAAACCTTGGTCGATTGGCAGACAAACAAATGATGCGACTGATATTAAGTTTGAGGATGCCTATCAAATGAGTAAGCGAGGAAAATAAATCAGCGATACATTTTAAAACAAGATAAAATAGCAATGCTGTTTTACTTTTAAACAAATATAAATGAGGATAAAGAAATCATGTGACCTTGAATTGTGGAGAATAAAATTGATGATTGTAAATGATTTCAATAGTAAATAAACTGCCGATGTTTGGGGTTCATTTTAATATCTTGATGAAAAAGCAGAATTTTATAATGATCCGGATAATATAAAACAGAAATGAATAGGTAAAGCTAGTCAGAAATTGCAAAATCTAAAAATCGAATCGTTAGAAAACACGTCATCTGAGGATATCTCGCATCTATCAGATAATCATGATTCAGAAAGAAATTAAATGTGTAAACCGAACGCTGAATAAATATTTAAAACAAATAAGAAAAACTGATTTATGTACATATTTGTTTTTAGCCTTTTTTTCTTTGGAATAAGTTCAACGACATCGGATATCCACAACTTCATCGCCATTCACATGAAGACATCAAATTATCATACTTATGTTTGTTTCATCGAACACGTGTAACACCAGATGCCGTGTGTACCGGAATGCCGCGCTCTAGGGGGCTGCGTTCTGTGCGCACCGAGCTATTTTCAGCGCTCGACACCTAATATGGGCCCGGTGCCCGGTGTTTCAGTAAAAATAGACGCTGGACTCATTCGATACGTCAGCTCGCCTACATCAGATAAACTATGGAATTTACCAACAAATACTGTTTTAGAACAATAAATTCCTATGTATTCAAGATTTATTTGCGTACGACTGTACCTAGGTAAAAATATATCTGTTTTAAAAGAAAAAAATATAAATTATTGATTTCCTACAGTATGGTATTAAAACTTGTTCTTAAACAAATTTTAAATATCGAAACATATTCCCTATATTTGAAATTCCCGCGTCTAACGATAAACAAATGCGCCGCTCGGTAGGTAAAACAGTGCAATGAAAACAAAAGATGGCAGCAAGTTAGGTGCGACTACAGCGCCACCGCGGTTTGTTAGGGCAGACTGAGAGATCGTCAGTCAACATGGCCGCCGGCGCTGCGCGGCCGGTCGGACCGCGCCGAGCGTAGTTATGTCCGCGTCCGCGCCCCACGCCCACGGGCGCACCCCCGTGCGGCGCAGGGGGCACCAACACCACCCGCGGCTGAGGGGCGACCGCACACCCGCCCCTGTAGCGCCCGTAAACACAGATCCGTCCAAACAAGTGACCTTAGACAGTCAAACAGACGATGTTGTGCCTTGTGTCAATAGTGTTAGTGAATCTCAAGAAGTGACAAGGACGAATAGTGACGATGCACTTTCGAAACAGAATACAATCGAGGACTATGCGAATATTGACGATGAAATTGATTTCGAAACTAGAATTAAGGACCCCGAGTCGCTTGGTTCCTCGGACGACGAATTTTCGTTCCGAGAAGAGCGATCGGCGGGAGACGGAGCCGAGTTCGTTGCGACTGTCACCTCAGATATATCAGATGATGACCCTGAGACGGCAGAATTGGCGAAACTCAGGTGTACTAGTGAGTGTACAGAAGTCCTAGCCGAAAGAGAGAATAGGCGGAGGAGAAGATGTGCCGATTATCCAGGGTTAGCGTTCGGAAGTTCCATATTTTCCTCGGACACTATGATGAAATTTTCCATCATAAAGAATGAGTTGCAGAATATCAAGAATACTGCACTGAAAAGGGTAATGTCCTTTGTTATTTACGCTTCTGTACGGTTGTGTGAGTGAGACTGGCATGGGCCAAATGCGCAGAGAACTATTTTTAATCACGTAGCGTCGGGAAAGCGTTGAATTTGCTCCACGAAGCAAGGCAGAGGTAGTATATCCCGCGCGTGGTGATCAGCTGAGTCGCCGACATTCCATTTGACATGTTTACTCGGACGATTACACATGGCGCCACTAGATGTCGTGGCTGTCGATAGACGCACGTGGCCTTAAGCTGTCGGCCCTTGCCCTTATTTTCTGATTGAATCCAATTGCTTATCGGGTTATCTTGTTTGAAGTTTTTACTTCCCACGTTTACATTCACTATACAATTTAAGATTGTGTTATTTATGGTTCAAATATTTTGCCTGTTAGCTATATTTTCTTATTCCTTTTACTACTTCACTATAACGGATTCTAATTAGATATTATTACGATACGACAAATAAGTAATCAATACTTAAATTATTTGACAAAATGAATAGTTTACATAACACCAAAATTATTGATTTAAGAGTTCAATAAGCCAAGAACACTAGGTTTAGTCAATAGCCGTGTTAGTGCTGACTTGTTAAGTCTATAAAAGTATTGTTAGCACGTTTCTACATTCCGCGTGATATTACATTCTATTCTTTACAACTTTCTAAATTATTCATGAACAATACGTTGCGGTGGGCAATCGTAATTACAACGCGTAAAATTTTCAATTGATACGAGAACGTATCGTATGAATACAACGTAACAGGTTACCGGGGCTCCGGCTCAAAGCAGGAGAAGGAACGGGGTGGTTTTTAGTCAGTAAGAGTCTGACAAGCTCTCAAGTCATTGGATGATTTTCCCCCATTTTAATGTTTAATTGTTTACCTACACGGATGTCGAGCAGTCTGTTTACGATTCCATTTTGTTATTATCTCACTTGGTAGTAATACAATAATAATTTAGTTTAAAGTACACAAATCGTTAACGCTGATTGTCACTTAGTTACGGAATACTACTGGACGTATTTAGATGGTAAATTGGTAACTGTACTGTTCTCAAAACACCTAAAATATGTAAAGAAACCACAATCTCGCGAAAACCGTACTAACTGTAATTGGAACTTAAATAAAATCACACGTAGATATAACTAAGCATATAATATTTTTTAAGAAAAAGGAAAGTAAATTATCCAAGTAAAACAGTACGTGATATAGCTTGTTAAACATAGGTAATTACTGCCAAAATTGCAAATAGACAGGCGTCAGTTATTTAACAACATACTTCTCGTTTTTTCACGCTTCGATGTGATATAATTGAGTTTTTAATGCTTAATCTACGTGATTATACTTTGTTGGATCTATTATTCTACATTCGTTTATTTGATTACATGTTTAACATACGTACATATCCTCACGTCTGTCTCCCATGGGGGTAGGCAGAGACAATGGAACGCCAATTGCTACGATTCTTACATACCTCTTTCGCTTCATCAGTCTTTTCATGCATGCTCGTCGGTTAAGGGTAGTTTTTAATTTGGCCCTTCTTTAATATATCGTCAATCTGGTCGTTTTATGTCGGTCTAGGGCGTCCTTTACCGACAGCCCCATTCATATCCGCCTTGTATATTTTTTCATCTGAAATCTGGTTTCATACATTCTTTCAAGTAATAGCTATAGTATTATTCAGATTTACCAAAAACGATAATTACATTGAGAGGCAGATTCACACCAAATATTGAGTGTGACTGAATAGGTAAAAGCTAAAATACGTTGATCACCGTATTATGCAAGTGTTCTTAATTGCAATTAGTCATTCTATGTAAAAACTAGTCTGTTGCCCGGTTTTAACTTTCAATTGTATTAATGTAAATTGGACTGCACGTCTGCTGTTTTTTTGAACTAAATATTGGTTTAACGTTTCTTTATGCTTGTTTTTGAGATTCCTTAGTCTTAACTAAGATACTCAGAGTACCTTTGAGTACGTTTCTATAAGCTTTAACTGGCTGATATATCATCTTCTATATGTATAATAAGTGTCAATTAAACTAACGTTATCAGATATTAAGAAAACAGGCTCTAATACAACAACAATATCACGCTATTTAATAGTTTTTCTAACTACGAACTGACAAATGTCTTGTTTCAATGCAATATTTTAAAAGAAATAATATAGGAATTCGTGTTCGATGCGTATTTGGCCAACTTTTTCTTCGATAGATGATTACTCACAGGTATTGCATGCATGTTACTGTGTCAGTTTTGTTTTGCAGCAGTTTATACACGACGTGTGAAATGATACCATTTATTCGATATTGAATTGTTTCTTTAAGCCATATTTCGTTGTAAGAATTCACATCAACAGTCAGCGGTCACTGCTGACCAAAGCCTTTTCTCTCATGGAAAAAGTTTGAGCATTAATCACCACGCTTGCCTAATGCGGGTTGTCTGAAGTACGAATTTTTTAGGAAAAAGTCACCAGCTCCCACGATATACGTCATAGCAGCCGGTTACCTAGCTACAGCATTAGTCGGCTTGTTATGTCATTCAAAATTATTCATACAATAAGTAAAATTATATTCTAGAAATTCAACAAAAACTTGTTTGAAATTGTCATTAAACAAGTCGTTGAATTCTATAACTTTAATCAAATCGGATTTCCTATTATATTATATTTGATTATGATTAATTTTTTTCATAAAATTAGAAAATTGTGTGTGCTCTAATCATCTATTTGTTATTTTAACATTAGATACCTTTACCAACGCCCAACTGGCAGAACAAGCGTTATAAATATGATATTTCATAAAAACGAATTAAGTGCTCATAAAGTAAATTAATTTCCAATTTTCAACATCGTTAAAAACCGACCTACCAGTGTTAATTAGATCGAGATTCCACAGTTCAAACGACCTATTTCATTACTGTCTGCCTATCATGATTGTATATAATGTGCCTACAAGTTACGCAAGCTATCAATAGTTGACATATGTCCATATGCGTCACAGCTATTTAGAGTAGTTCATGTATCATAACAGGGGTATGTAATTACATGTGCCGTGATCACGCGCCTGCCCATATGTACGCCTGTAACCTTCAGGTACAATAACTTATCACACATTGACCATATGGTCAGTGACGGACAGATGACCAACTTTCTACCAAGTATAAATAAGGAATCTTCTCATTTAGGGGATATGGTCCTTGACTTTTATGAGCTTTCTCAATCAGCTGCAGGAATTTTAATTAACTTGGTTGGTTACGAAATGCAGATTAATTGAGATAATGAGTACGATGCATCGTGCTTTTTAATGTAAAGGATGATTAAAGAGAAGTTGATATAGGTGTAAATATTATTCGTATCGAATGATTCAGTTTCGATGCGATAGAAAAGTTTGGTATTGAAGTCGGCGCGTTTTTTGCACGTTAGCAAAAAGAGGACAGATTCTAAAGAATAAAAGATCCCGCATACCGTGAAGCTGAAAACGGCAAGGTCAATAAAATTAGTGCACATATTTTGTGCTTGTTCTCTGATGTAAAATGAGTCACCTTAGCTGGGGTTATTGCTCACTTAATGTCGCATAAAATTAAAATAACAATCGAGAATTAGAATCATCTATTCATATCCATTGTATTCAAAAAGCATAACGACGGGTACCACTTGGTCGGATATTGTAACAATATGTCTACATCTTTAGAGAAAGAAAAATTGTGTTCAAGAAGATTGTACGAACTATCGATGAAATTACGTAGTCAGTAACATAGCATTGCATAAAATCTGGCTACCTAGTACCTGTGTAGTGCAAAAGTCTAATTTGGCCGTGTTTAATACCTGAATTTCACTTTAGTTATCATTGGCCTCGTCTCAGTAGGTTCGGTTTACTGTTTTACCGACTTGTATTTTTTGTTGCAATCGCTCGGTTACTTAACGGAATTTAAAACAGGCACATACTTTCCAAATGACGTCATACAATTTCGGCAGCTTGTGTAAATTGTTCATGTTCGTCTGTCCTATCATTGGCTGCCGGCAACACCCGCTAGTTGCGAAATTTCGCACTAGATGGCGCTGTTATTTTATTTTCAACTCGTAGTATTTACTTTTTTATTTCATTATTTTATTTACAACAATTTGACAATTTGATTAAGCCAATTCATTGGGTCTACCTCTCTTTCAAAATAAACGAGCTCGTCCTATTCATGCTAGTCTTCAAATAAAAGTTTCCCATGATTCGAATACAAAAGCGGTAATAGCCCTACACTAAATTTAAAAAATACACTTCCGTAGTGTTTATTGTATAAGGTCACTCTACCGTTTCGCCCATCCCACATTTTTGGGCTTTCTTCCCAAACACCGCTTGTGACCCTACAGGATGTAGTTTCCGACGAACACTAACAGGTGGAGCTACTTGCCCTGCAGGCAGTACGGTCGATTGTGCTTATCGCGATCGTCGTGTCCGCGCGGGTGACGTTTCTGTTCATGTTTCGCTGTCAAAGTCATTTGAGAATGTCTAATTGTGTGAAATATTAGTGTCTATACTTCGAATAAATAGCTCGTGATCGTTAACTGATTAATTCGTCAGTGTTATAAGTCAGAAACACAGCTAATTAGCACAGTAACGATAAAGTTGCAGCGTCTAGGTTCGGTGGCGGCCATTTTCTTTGCCGGCTGTGTTCATTCGTGCCGTGCCCATCTCGACGATACGGGGCAATAACGAGCGGGGCCAGTCAGTTGGCATTTTCGCGAGTAGAGCGGAGGTGTCTCTAGTTTTTAGCATTTAAGCATTCAATTTAAACACAAAAGTGCATCAAAATGACGACAAACATGCAGCAAGGAACGATTCTGGACGTTTTGAAAAGAAAAATGCGCCAGACAAAAGAGGAAATGGAGAAATATAAGGACGAATGCGAGGAGTATCACAAACGTTTACAAGTGGAAATTATGCGGAGAGAAGAAGTAAGGAAACGTGCTTTAAAATTGTGCTGTGAATTTTGTGAATTGTTGGTTTCAATGTGTACTTGTGTTGGATTCATATTGGGACAAAATATGAGAGTTATCAGTAGTCTTGTACTATCTACCTATAGTGAGTAATGTCCGGCCATACTTAGGTGTGCAAGCAACGTACGCATATTGACCTCTCTTTCGGATTCATCTCGGTTTAATCTCCTAGAAAGAGAAGGCGAATAATTATTTCTTTGCGTTGAACACGGTTCCTTTTCGTCGACTTTAGTGTTGTTCCCAAAAAGTGTTACTCTTATGAGACATTGGGGATTGAAGGTTCCTTGAAATGTGTCTTTACATAATTTTATTGGTGCTCGGGTGTGCGCCGGTTTCTGTTACACGTAACAGGTTTGGTTGCGTTGGAGGTCGTATACCGGTCTTTAGTGGCACATGTAGAGCGAGCCGGCTGGATTCGTGAAGCTTAACACCCTTTAGTACATTCCTGTTGTTCGGACGTCCTCGAAGGACCGCTGGCGCCGCGAAGGCGTGTCCGACTTGCTCGCCGTTATCGTCGTATGACGTAACTCGACAAGCCAGTAATGCTCCTATAGATCATAAACACCTGCAAATAGATGATTTGACAATTGAACGTTTTCATCCTCATGTATGTTCGAATAGGTTATTGATGACACACTAACTTCACGTTCCTTAATGAGTGTTCCGTATCTATGCTGCGCTATGCTAGCGATATCTCGTAGAACATTACTCGTCTTATCGTCTTAAGTGTATCAAAACGATGATAAGAAACGTTAAATTGAGATAGCGTGAAAGAGTAATTACTGAACGTGGAAAAAACGAACTTTATAACAAATGATTTTCTAGAATTGTAAATAGAAAACGTTTAGTTAAAAACATTTTTGTGACTCAGTGTAGGCGTGTACTAACACTGGGAGGTGACATAAATAGTTGAGGTCAATTTTAAAAATAATGCTTAGAGGAAACGTTTGAGGAAATCTTGCATTGTCATAAATTCCACAAAACGCATACAAAAATGTGTTAAGGAAACCATTCAATATACATCTATCCATAACAATACTAAATAGCCTGTTAAAATTAGAACTCATTTACTTAGATACTCGCTCCCAATGTCCTTGTATACCGTGAAACATTAGGTACTCCGATAGATAAAATGTTTGGTGTAACAAAACTGCGTGGGGAATTACCAACAATAATGAATTAGCTTCATTGCACCCAACATGGCATCCGAAATGACAGTCCCTTCGCGTGACGGTGTTGCGTTACAATTTATTGAGCTTGCAAGGGCTAGTCTTTTGTATTCCACGTTTGAATAGACACAATGCCACCGCCCTAACCGATCCTACAAAACTAAACAATATGTTTTGGTTATCGGTGAAAGTAAACTGTGTAAAGGGAATATGCACCTGTGGAGTTCAAAGTCCACCTACCGTGGAACAATCATTAATAATATAGTACAAGAAATGATGTCCCATGCTTTCTGAATTCCATTGATCAAAAACGAAAGGTCGACGAACTTTCTATAAGAGGCTTAAATCACCGGTTTTAAATAGACTCAAGTAAACGTCAATTTGAATTATACTCTAAGTTCAAGGTGACGCTAGACTACTGCTCTAAAACATAGCCGCGACTGGACACCTATTTGTCTTGTGCTCCAACAAAAAATATGTATCGAAATTATATATTTCTTGTCGATCGAGACGTTAGAAATGGAAGTTTTTATAAACTTTTTATGAGTCCACACTTACTGACTCGAATAATTGCTGTTAATATGTGATGCAAAGAAATGTATTAGAATGAGGTTGATTTAGTTGGCGAGGCTAGTCATGACTATTATTAGCTGCCACGCACTGATGACGACACAGGATAAAAGGAGGAGAAACTGGGACTCGGGTGTGCTTCCTCGCGGCAAGGACGCGTGATGTCATGAGCGTGCAGCGACTGAATATAAATAAAGTAACGCAAAATGTGTCCCCATGCCTTGTGCTTTATTCTCGACACGTATAGTGTTCCAACGTTTAACAATGTCTATTGTACATTGACATTCTTACGGCCAAAAGTACCTGTGTTATGGTCACCAACTTTGGACACCTCAAATGCTAGAATATTCAAGTATTTATTATGTTGCTTGCACAAACTTGAAGAATACGAGTCGTTATTCAATATTACATTCCATTCTACTGATTATATTTATATCACATTTTCCGTAACATTTGAAACCAACAAATAAGTTTTATTTTAGTGAAAAATCTAATTTTACTCGTATCAAATTAATCTAGTTCCGGATTATGTTGATATCAAAAATTCAAAACCTATAAACAGATATTGGAATTATGTAACTGTCGGTACTTATAAACATGTGCAGTTTCTAAAAATAGTTATGAACAACTTATAATCCTACTTGTGTGGCTAATACTAAGCATAACCAATTCTTCGAATTCAGAGATTACAAATATGTCAAGCGTGAATGTTTGATGGAACTAATTTAGTCTCCTTTCGACCCTTTGTTTTAGATTAAGTGTTTACAGTATTTTTTACACCTTTGGATTCCAACAAGGCTGCTAAAATAATAGGAATTTTGTTAGAAGTCCAAAAAATATTTTAGACAAATATTGATTGAGTTTTTTTTTGTGACACAGGCTGAGTCCGAAGTGGCTGCCCTCAACCGACGCATCCAACTGCTGGAAGAGGACCTCGAGAGGTCCGAGGAGCGTCTCGCCACCGCCACCGCCAAGCTCTCAGAGGCCAGCCAGGCTGCCGATGAGTCGGAACGGTGAGTCCGACACATAACACAAGCCCGCTTCATTTAATGAACGATATAGGATGTTACGCTCACTCGTTATGAGTGCACGTATACAAATAACCCTAGACTGCTCCATTATATACTCGTCTAGGTTCGAATCCTTGACTGTGTTACATAGTTTTTTGCCTAAAGATGATCTTTTTTTGATTTTGTAAGTTTGACACTAGATCAATACTACATTTAACAATGAATCTATTAGGAAATCTGAATTTGAAGAAACTTCTCAGTGCTAAGTACATTGACTTGTAATTAGTAATCACATTCGTAAACATTACATCACCTTAGGTGATAAATTGATATGGGAGGGATTGAACAATCCGGCCGTAGCAATATATGCCAACGACATTGAACCCACATACATACTGTACCGACGTATTGAGTGGCTTCTTCAAATTCTCAGCTAAATTGGATTACCAATAGAGAACAGAGCGTCTATTTTTATATTTTGTTGTAAATATTTCTACTTTTATATAACTGTGTGCATGATTGTTTCTATTGTTTTTATTTTTACGCCCATAACCACCATATTCTTGAGTATTACAACTGTTTCTACGAATCTTTCTTTCCTAATCTGTTTTTGTTTAAATCCATGAGCCAATTTTCAAATAATTTGGAAATCGCTTATTTTCAAATAAGACGATGAAGATAAATGATTTTCCAAAGGGATGTATTAAATCAAAATAGCCACATACACCACATAACGAGTGTTTTATCGATGTTATAACACGCATGTGTTTGACCCCGCACTAACCAGAATACGGAAGGCGTTGGAGAATCGAACCAATATGGAGGACGACCGCGTCGCCATCTTGGAGGCACAGCTGTCGCAGGCCAAGCTCATCGCCGAAGAGTCCGACAAGAAATACGAAGAGGTGAATGCTTGTCCAACGTCAAAATCCAATAATATACTCCTGTACTCCGTCGAACGAAGCTTCTTCTACATGAACCATTCCGAGGCGATTTAAACAATCCTAGCTCTGATCATTGCCTGTGAGAATGTGAATGCTAGTGAGAAACTTCTGTTCATCAATAACGTGTTATTACGTCGCCCTCTGTACTATTAAAATTAACATATTTTAGCACCCTAGTCGTGCCGTGATAATTAAGTTATAAGCAACAGTGAACGGAGGGATGATTCAAATATTCATATTACTGTGGCACCTCAACTTATGAAGCGTTAAATATAGACTTCCATTAAAAGATAACAGTTATTTCAAAGCTAATCTATGACATAATTAATATGTAGTTGAAAGACAATATGATCGTGCAATCGATTTATAATGACGGTCTGATAAATACATTTGAAGAGTTTTGGTGTCAAGCTGATAAGAATATTGGTAATAACACAAACTGCATTAGATTTAGGTACATTCTGAAACCAGACAATCTAGTTTCTAGAATATATAATTATTATAATACAACGAAATGCTCATATAAAAGACATCTGGATTGTCTGGTTTTAAATGTTAAAGTTCCGAATATTGCAGACGGTAAAGTTTTGGTGAAGCTTGAAATAACTCGAATGATCAGTTGCAATCCATTAATAAGGATGAGTAAACAAAATTCCTAATGAGAACCGTATCGAAATCAGTTAGCAAGACTAGCCAGTATGCAATGTTCGGAATAGAAAGAGTCGTTTAAAGCAAATAAAAATCCCGTCGTGGGTTTATGTTTGCCACTTTACATTGAAACGGGCGATAGACTAAAACATCGCTGCCCGCGGCGATGAGCTCACTATTGCTCGGTTCACATTATATTTCAGCTGTCCGGTTCCAGGTTGTTTGTCGCTTTATGTGTTCCTCTCTAGCGTGTTCGTTACTTGCATGTCTTCTAACAAATGGGTTACCCTTGACAACGCCCCCACCGTTAAGATACCATTCGATCATGTACTAAAGTTGTATTTCGTGGTTCAGCGCCCGTAAGGTCCTCGAGAACAGGTCGTTGGCCGATGAAGAGCGTATGGACGCCCTGGAGAACCAGCTCAAGGAAGCCAGGTTCCTCGCCGAGGAAGCCGACAAGAAATACGATGAGGTCTTTATATGGGAGTTTAGATGTCGTTTGGTTTGGCTTTTCTTGCTTGCAATACGCATGTAATGAATATTTCATACAGATGCCATCTGTTGCATCGTCTTGAATAATCGCATCGCCATTCTTCCATATTCGGTCAATCGAATCAAAGGCGAAGTTGATATCAACACTTGTGTTGTTTCCTTATTTACTGACAGTGTTGTTTTTCAAAATAACTCCATTGTTGTTTTTACATATGTTTTCCTCCAATGACCCTTTATTAAATTAAATTCAAAATGTTCCCTACTAAATGTTGAGGTGTGAATTTTCCAAGTGATATTAACCAAACCCTGCAAATTAACTCGTGTGAGCTTGATTTCGAGTTCGTTACGTCATTGAGCAAATAGTCACGAAAACAGAGCGATGATTCTCGAAAGTGGTGTATTATCGCTTCATGATTAGATATTGCTATCCATCTACGACATGTTTCCTTTGAAGACGTATTCATCATACGTTGATGCCAGATGTTAGCGAGCCAATAATACGTCCTAATTCCCCTGACATATGACCCTGCGTGGAGAAGTGAAGGCAGTCGTAAAAGTCAGCGTCCCAAGAAGGAATCGTATCGCGCCTGATCTTGCTCGGTTCGCCTTATATGGCGGACTAGCCTCCTTCGTCGCATATGTCGTTACATAAGCATTACTTCCATATAAGTAGGGTGTACTTGCTCAAGACTACGCCGTGACAGACATTAAACCTTAACGAATGACATACATGTTTGTTGGTGTCGATAAAGCTGTGATTACTGGTTGTTTAACGTAGTGTGGTATCTCCAGGTTGCTCGTAAGCTGGCCATGGTTGAGGCTGACTTGGAGCGCGCAGAGGAGCGTGCTGAGTCCGGCGAATCGTAGGTTTCCGTTCCATAGCGCCGACGGGCCACTGCCGCGAGGCCGCGCTAACATCACGCCGAAATAAGAATGGCACGAATAGTTTGCGCGTCTCGCTCGGACATTGTTATTTCGGCGTGGCACGCGATACTGGTCGTTAGCGCAGTGGTCCCGACGCGTTGTTTTGCAAGTTTTCGCCTCCGTTCTGCATGGTTGTTCATTTGCATTCTTAACATTCTGCACAGTAACCCGATTTACCTACATAGGTATTTCTAACATCGGCTCTCACTGTTATTCTTATTGCATGCCCATTCTAGGTCGCGTTCCAGGCGGAAGCTGCTCAACAGGACATTAAATTAATTTGCATTGTCATGACATTAATACGGTGGTGCCGGCTCGCGCTGATTGGGCCGGCAGCACTGCTTAATTATAAGGACACGGTGCAGATCAGTGACCCTCGACGTCGCACTCGAGCGTCGCTGCTCTCTAGCCGACTAAAACAAGGGTTGCCCCATTTCATGGATATTTCTTATGCAAATGTTTAACTATCATGTCCATGTGTCGACTAAACTTCTGTCTTCAGTGTGTGTATTACTTAAACGTGGCTATAGGTTAGGATGTCAGGAAATATGTGTGGTATAGGGCAATTTTCGTTTTCAGATATGCACCGCATTACACCAGAATTACTGGCCGTATGCGTGCCGCACATATGCAAGCGCACACATCACCTAACGAATACGATAATGCACTAGATAGCACTTAGATAATTAATAATGTTTTATTGAAAAAAGTAATATTTTAGAACTAAATGTTTTGGGACAACCCTCGTTTATTTTTTAATTATGTGAGTTCTGACACCGCTCTCGACAGCCCCTGCTTTGTGTGATCCTTGCTGACTTTGTTGTTTGTGTTTTAGCTCCGAATCACTGCTTTGCTTTTTAGTTTTAGCAGGACATCACCCGGATCTTTATGTCTGCACTTAACTTACAAATGTCTGCACTTGATAAATACGTGCACACCTGCTACGGACGAAAGTCCATTAACATAAAGTGCGAGTCTCGAAAGAGCTCGGCAAACACTATGGTAGTAAGGTTTCATTTTGTCGACAACTTTCTACTTGTCACCTAGTAATCTATTGTTAACTCATTTGGTAACTTCGTTAAAAAAATTAACTAAAAAAAAAAACAATCATTTGTGCACATTTCCATATCTGTATTTGAAACACAAACGTTGACACAAAGTTGGACACTTGTATAGTTGTACGTAGCACTGCACTGCGAAGCGCGTCGAGAGCGGTGCCCGGCTCGGTAGCTTAGTGTTGTGTGTGTGTGCGTTGGCGTGTACTAACGCTCGGCTGGTAGGTGGCGCGCAAGCTAGTGCTGATGGAGCAGGACCTCGAGCGGGCCGAGGAGCGCGCCGAACAGAGCGACTGGTGAGTACCGCTTCTCCACACGCCACCACGCGTCTACTGGCCTCCAATACTATTCAACTCAAATACTATATTAGAAGACTCCTAAACAGTTAAGCCGAATATACGCGTTGGTTCGTGTATAGAACGAGGAAATGTCGCTGTATCTCCAGCTGTTACTATAAGGTTTACTCATGTTCAAGTGGTTTGTTTTGAAGAATTGTTTGATAAATCCATTACTAAAAACAGAGTAAACATTATTTGAAGGCTACTGAGGAGTTGTTGCTATCGATAGAAGATCTATTGATATCAGCAGTTCCACACGACATAATCGAATTCATTAATGAGTTTGACGAAAACTCCTATGCACGAGAACATGCTACACTTACTAAGACAACGTGTGTCAGTGAAAATGAGAAAGTCTTCGCTTGAAGTAATTAAATTGCAAATTAAACTGTTATCTGTATGCGTTTCCATTATTTTCACTGATACATGCTGATAAATTGTATATATCGTAAGTTGCTGAGGCGATGATAATTGTATCGCTACCCAAGGCTTACCCACTTGAGATTTGCGATTAAAAAGTCGGATACACCTAAATTCATCGCCTTTGCGACACACTGCATGATTGTTTGATAGCTGCTTGAAATCCTTATCAGGGCTGATTTGATCATTAAATAAACGTATAAGGAATTCAAGTGACTACTACACATAACTAAGAATCATATAATTAATCCTAACATGCACGCTTCTTTTTTAATTTACAAGTGCTTAAATTACTAAATGTAAGAGGACATGTTTAAATTGTCAAATATGTCGGTCACTGATCAATTGCCCCCAGGTTAATTGATATTGATTAGAAGCTGTTAAAATTTCTAGTTAAATAGAACAAGTATTCATACATAGTAACTGTAACTGTATCGAACTAGTTAATTTTTTTCATCTTGAGCATAATTTTACTTTGATTTCTATTATAAAGGCACTACCTATTTGGGGGATTTCAAGTTAAACTTTGCAACTCTTATAGTTTTAAAGAAATAAAAAGTAAATCAAAACAGATTAATTATAATAATTATTCAGAGTAGTTTCAATTCATTGACATTTACGGTTTTATGATTACAGTAGAAGTTGATTGTTCTCCTTTCTGTTCCTCAGCAAAATCGTCGAGCTTGAGGAGGAACTCCGTGTCGTTGGTAACAACCTGAAGTCCCTGGAAGTCTCCGAGGAGAAGGTATTTATCTGTGATTTTATACATTACCTCATAAGCTAGGAAATATTCAAGCTAATGAATTCTATTCTAGGGATGATATCGAAGTCCCTTTTGATAATTATGATGTTATTTCAACAGCAGATAATAAATTCCGAATGATGCACCAACCCTAGAAATCCCTTGAAAGTATCGCAGTAACTACCTACTCATTGTTTTGAATTCCATTGAATGAATAAGGCTAGGACGAAGCAGTTGGTCTTCCAAGTAAATGCTAATTGTATGAATGATGCAAATGAAAGGACGTGTGTGAAATGTATAGTGCTCTCCCCATAATGTGCGCCGAGTAACCGTGTGACGTTCTACACAGGCCAACCAACGCGAAGAGGAGTACAAAAATCAGATCAAAACCCTCACCACCCGCCTAAAGGAGGTGTGAACTCGAACGAGATCGGTTCATATAAGCGAGTGTTTACGTTAGCTTGCCTAACTGCATTCTGCCGCACACCTAATCTCTATCTGATTTACCATTCGAGTTACCAGTCTTCTGACTTTGGTGATGGTAAATAGGATTAAGAGAGTAGTTCGTCTGTGTTCAGTTTTCCTCCATTTTGATTTACCTCCTGTTTGCTGTTTGAATGTTTTTTATTTTCTTTCTTTAACAGTTAGTCGCTGTAATATAGATTTAGTGTACTTTTTATCCGTTTATTTTTTACCAAGTATCGCGCAGCGTTGTGTGACAGTACAATACTGCAACACTGCGCGATGCCGCATGACTCAGTTTTCGCTGTTTTGTGTTTTTTCGTTAACAAATAATACTCGCAGGCTACGCAAAGAGAAGAGACATACGAGGGTCAAGTAAAATTGCTGGACGCTCAACTGAAAGAGGTAAACTGACAGCCGGACCCGAGGACTTACGTAGATAGACGGTTTCGGTTGTAGTTGCGATTCATGTTCATTGCCATTCAGTGTTTTGGGGTAGTACGAGTACGCTGCGCCGTGGACTATAAAAATGTCATCCTGAACAAGTAATCACTAGTTTTTTCTTAATGTAGTGGTTCATGTGGACATTTTTGTAAGTCCAAGGTGCGGCTTCGTAAAGGCTACGTTCGTTGGTGTAGGCCCTAGTGTCGAGTGGCTGACGGCGGTTGGTGCTTCATCTATGTATCTATGTACAAGACTATCATCTCCTATTTCTGTACTTGTGTAATTAAATACTTTCATACCTACCTGTAAGAACTGCGCCCGTGTTGTGATTGTACGCTTTTTATTATTTTTGGCTTTTGTAATTGTTTTGTTAAACATTTCGCCGGATTATTTTGATTCATACTTAGAAATATCAAAGTCACCATCTAAGTCATTGCCTACACATTTATCTTTAAAATCTTTAAGCCTTATTTGGTTTTTGGGATGTTGCACAACAATTACCCTTCTGATGTAATTATAGCATCATTATCAACATTTCTTTCTTGACATTGTTCCAGTTAAATATATTTCCAAGCGTTACTTGCTTAATATTTCCGTATAGTCCATGATTAGGAATTACAATTGCTGGATCTAGCATCCAGAAATCCAGCTGGAACAAAATATTTTCTACTATACCAAAGTTATTCCTCTGTCTGCGTCTCACGGATGCCATTTTGTGGAAAGTGTACAGTCACAACATGGCGGCGGCATGTCGGTGGCATGTCGGTTGCTTGCCGTTAGTAATCCGTCCTGTGTGGCTAGGCAATGGCGTCTCGCGAGCACGTCGAGGATAAGATCCACAGCCTCTCGCAGAAACTATCGCAAGTAAGTTGTGATCAGCACCTGGGGCCCTGGTCGTCTGAAACCAAAATATAAATAAATAAGGAAAAAAGAGTGACACGTAGTGTTTACATGAAGTCAATGCATTCACCGTTACTCATACAAAAAGATGATTGTATCGATTCAGATTAATACACATTAGTCATGATTACATTATTTGATATTTATAGAAAATATATCAGGTGTTTCCAATAATATCATTGTTATCTGCTATATTTGTACTGATGCATCACAAGACGACCAGGACAACTTGTTGGTTATGGGAATTTTTCTATAAATATTTCACGACCATTTGTTATAATTTTGGGTATAATGGTATTTTCGTATCTAGTGTTGTATCTTCACCAATCAGCACTTAGCAGCTTTCGGTAAAGGTAAATTGCATGTCGATTGTGAAGCTTTTATTGTTCGTAACATAGTTTGATATTTTTTTTATTAATAAATTGTAAATAGTTCTTTTTATGTAAATTTAAATAAAGTTTTTCTTGCATTAAAAATTAAAAGTAAAGTTTTTTTGGGATTTAAATTCATTGCATGTTTGATTTACTCTATAAAACAGTCTATTTTCTGACCGTATGACGAAATCGCTTTCGTCAACAAAAATGTACCAATATTTTTTAGTAAATCAATTATTATGATAATATTGAAAATATAAATACTTCTAACTTGTATTAAAAATAACAGAAAATAGGCTGTTTGACATATGAACAGAATTTAAAATAGTGTTACCGATAATTCCAGGCTGAGGCGCGCGCTGAATTTGCTGAGCGCTCCGTGCAGAAACTTCAGAAGGAGGTCGACAGGCTTGAAGGTAATCTATCATTTCTTCTACCAAACAAATATATAAAACCAGATATATTTCCTGAAAGAGACACGTATATAATTGTAGTACTTGTTCAATTCGTAGCGACAGATACAAAAGTCAAAGTGACATGTAATAATGATATTTTCTGATGCTAGTTTTCCAAGTTTTCAAGGGTCTCCAGATTATTACAGAGTATACAACGTACAGCAGTTTGGTTAAGTTCAAATATTTCACAAGTCAAGTTAAAATAACATGTTTGATAATAACAAAAGCTTTGAACATTTCGCACTTATATTTTTGATACCATCTCAGCCGTCATTAGATCTGGCTTAACGAGTTACGATGCTGTACAATAGTTTTTGAAGCTTTTTCTGTCGTTTCTGCTACAATCTAAAGCTTATTTTTTTTTCTTAATTTCATAGTAACTGTGTTAGTTTATTTTTTTTCGTTGCTCACTAAATTGTTTTTGGTTTATCGTGGTCTATGCACACTATGGTCTCTTAGATCGAAATTATAGAAATGTTTGGTGCACCACGATCCAAAATCAATTTAGTGCAATATTTTTTTGTTAGCATGACTTTTTAAGTGTCTCCTATCTAATAGACTGCTCGATCCTTTGATGTGATTTTTTTTCTGTAATTTTTAGCATGGTTTTATTATTGATGTTGTTTTTGCCTGTGCTGTTCGATTCAAATGTACAAATCGGTAATCTTGTAAATCGAGTTATTTTGTAACAATGTAGAAAGTGGTTACCGATGGTTTGTACGTTTGGAGCGAACGGCAGTGAGTTGTGTGTGTGACTGACCGTGGCCGCGTCGCCCTTGCAGACGACCTGGTGGCCGAGCGCGAAAAGAGCAAACTCCTGCAGGAGGAGATGGAGGCCACGCTGCACGACATACAGAACATGTGAACTCCCGCCACTCTCCGCCCCGCTCGCCTCACTCGCCTCGCGTCACACTCTCACTCGCGCCAACCACTTCACTATTGGCCTGCAATCGCATAGTGCACGGTGTGCCCCAAAAGTTTTATTTAATTGACATGTTTCCCAACTTGTTTTGCAAAGAGACCTAGTGAGTCGAGCGGGCGCCTAGATGTTATTAGCTATAGAATAATTGCCAGCCGCTTTTTATTTGTAACTTCAAAATCGAGTGTTTGCTACGAAAGCACTGCCATGTGCAATTTTTATATTACATCCACAAATTACTAATATTTATGTCCGTATAGTTGAAACGTGTAATTTGTTTATAGTCATTACTTTACGAGCGTGCCTGTTATGTCAATGATCGATATTTATATGACGTATGCAGTAATCGCTTCTCTAGCACTCTTAGTGTAAGGTATAAATGATAATATCGACATTCCAAAAGGGTCCAAAAATGTTATACGTTTTGCAACCAACTAAAAGACATTTAGCATTATTTATAAAAATGCACATAGTTTTTGTACAATATTTAAATTGTCTATGTATTTGTAGAACAAATTAGTCGCTGTATTCTGTTTCGATATTGTTTTTCACTCGAGGGATAGTGCATACAATACGTGGTATGCTATATTTTTCATATGCACTGTTTGCAATTTATTATGAACTTAATTTACTTAATGTTAGTGAAGAGATTAGATATTTTTATTCAAGAGTGACGGTAATAAAATAAATAATGATATTTATAGGAATATTCTTGCTAAATTGGAAATAATTGATATTCTATTATGTTTGAAGAATGATTTTCTCGTGTCATAATTGAGTTTGTTGTTATTTATTTAAATTAATCGATGAATACGTATGTTGTCAGCGACACCGCTAGACCACGCCTGCACTGGGCGTCGTTTACAATTTATTTTGGGAAATCACACCGTTACCGCATATATGTAATAATTTAAAGCATAAATATAGACGAATAATAAGATCGTCTATGTTATTTCGTAACAACGTAATGTTAAGTAATTGATATCGATTAATCCTTGTAACTATGAGAACTTGAACACGGAGTCGTGGTTACCTAGAATAAATTCTAATCTACACTCAAGTGGTGAGGTGTAGCGGTGTCGTCGACAATTGACGAATGAATAAATGGCGACTATCCAAGTAGTGCGTACAATGTGCTGGCAATACCGCGGAGTCACGCCCGCCGGCCGCGCGTGTGACGGGCGGCCTGCGGGTCTGTCCTACCCATACACTCGTCCCACGCATACAGAACGTAGGGAGTCCGTCTTTTTAATGTTATCGATTAATGAATTGATAGATAAGTTCGTGAAAAATAATTTAATGATTTATAAGAGTATTCTAATAAAAGTGTTTATGAATATATATTATTATTTTTAACTTGTTGTGTTTTTACTAACTGGTGTGATCCCTTGTGACATCCCTTCGACTAACGCCCGATGACGATTCTATCAGCTATAATGTCGCAATCATTAAATGTAATATAAATTCATGTTCATTATCATTGAATTGAATTCCGTTGATCACTTCGGGAAGTTCGGGGCGAACCAAAATTATTCGCACAAAACGAAGAGAAGCTCGATCGCGAGCGGACACGGAGCATTGTACATACCATCGTCTGAGGCACGGGGCATGGACCTGCACGTCCCCGTAGACTAGGTCGTGCTAACGCCCGCATGCGACCTCTGCTCGAGCTCTCACGCGCCGACTGACGCAGATGACCTCATCAACGAGATCGAGCGGTACAACGATATCGGCGACGACATCGACGACTCCTTCGTGGAGCTCATTCCCGGCGTCGACCCCAACGACCGCCAGATGGCCGTCATCCGCGAGGCCGCGCGCAAGGAGTACGAGCGCCTGCACCCCAAGGAGCCCACGCCGCCGCCCCCGCCCGTCGAGGAGCCCGCGCCTGAACCCGCGCCCGAGGCGGCCGCGCCTGCACCCGACGGTGCCGCGCCCCCCGCAGACGGAGCTCCCCCCGCGGACGGCGCCGCGCCCCCGGCCGACGGTGCAGCCCCGCCCGCTGATGGTGCAGCTCCTCCTGCTGATGGTGCAGCTCCCCCCGCGGAGGGAGCCGCGCCACCCGCGGACGGAGCTGCACCTCCGGCTGAGGGTGCTGCCCCGCCTGCCGAGGGTGCTGCTCCCCCGGCTGAGGGAGCACCGGCAGCTCCTCCCGCTGATGGCGCCGCTCCTCCTGCTGAGGGTGCCGCTCCAGCTGCACCCCCTGCAGAAGGAGCTGCTCCACCCGCGGAGGGAGCTGCTCCGGCTGCCCCTGCGGAGGGAGCTGCGCCCGCTCCACCCGCAGAGGGTGCGGCTCCGGCCGCTCCAGCAGAGGGAGCGCCCGCTGCTGCACCCCCTGCGGAGGGTGCTCCACCCGCGCCCGCGGCGGAGGGAGCACCGCCCGCCGCACCCGCCGCTGATGCAGCCGCTGCCCCCGCGCCCGCTGCAGAAGCAGCCCCCGCAGCAGCCCCGGCACCCGCTGAAGGAGCGCCCGCGCCGGCGGAGGCAGCCCCCGCGGCGCCCGCAGCGGAGCCCGCCCCGGCCGCACCGCCGGCAGAGGCAGCTCCTGCTGAAGCTGCGCCGCCCTCTTAGGCTTGACGGATCTTGGCTCGTTACTTTCGGACTCTATTTACTCTTTTACCGCGTCCCGGGTTCCGTGGTCCCGGTGTAATTATAGTGCGACATCCTCTCGGAGTTTATTTTTTATGTTGACAATAAATGTCTCAAACTATAGCTGATGGAATTTCCTTCCCCGTTTGGTCCCCGCTGGACCTCGCGTCTGCATGCGTGTGATATTGGCAACTAACGGTAGTCGAGCCGCTGCGAGTGACCGCGCCGCTGTCCGCAGACGATCTGATCGCCAGCAAGGAGATGTTCCACGAGATCGGTGGCGAGCTGGACTGCGCGTTCGACGACCTCGGGCTGCGCACGGCCGCGCTGCCCGCCGCGCGCACCTGCGACCGCTGCACGTGCTGCCACTGACCGCCGCGCGCTGCCCGCTCACATGCATTTACGTTACGTTACGACCGCGTCATCATATTCTAGTCAATCATTAAAACTTAACAAAACTACTACGAAAGCTTTCTAACTGAGTTTGCATGCTAGACTTCAACGAATTGGAACCTTACATTATCGACGTAAAACAAAAGCAAGCTTAATAACCGCGCGACCGACGCATGGCTTCAGAATAACATGGACACACACATGTAAGCATTTAATTTTTTCTACCTACTGCTGCTAAGCTGATATAATAGTGCGCTTACAGACGGATTATTAACAAGCAGAACTTGTGGCACTTCATGTAACACTGCAACATTTGTCTGCTGTTAAACTGAACACGTCGACTGAGGATAAGCCCATCAGCATGATCGAGAACGTGCTTGCGCATAGCACTGCCGACCAAGTTGCGAGTTGCGAGCGTACAACACTTCGCACCGCACCGTCTGTAACCGCCTTTACGCTGCAACTAATTTTCCATACGACTTGACTTAGGAAAGTTTATTTTACAAATGGAAACAGAGAAATTGCAGGATAATAAAACGTTTAGTTGAAATTGTGTTATGTTTGGACACGTGATGTAATTGTTTGTCCGATACGCAGACGAACTTGTCGCCGAGAAGGAGAAGTACAAGGACATCGGAGACGACTTGGACACCGCCTTCGTGGAGCTCATCCTCAAGGAATAAACTGTCACGATCGGTTAAGTTCGGTAACGTTCGGGTCCGTCCGGCACGCGGCTACTACCAGCTCCCGCCATTATATCCGAATACATTTTGTATTTTACTTTATATTTTATACTCCTAATTTAAAGTATTAAAATCCATAGCTTTATGGCGGTATTTATTTTCGAGTAATATAATAAATTAATTTATTACTTATGTTTTTCGTTTTATTTATGTATCCTGTAGAAAAGTATTTAGTACCTTGCTTTGAATGTAGATAGTAAATATGCTTTGTAGATAGTAGTAGACCAAGTAGTTGCTGCTGTAGTGTAGTGTAGTACAATTGGAGTAGCTAGATGTGCACTAGTCTTATTTGCGAAGAGCATGTTACTTTCAAGTAGGTATATTAAATGAAACATTGCAGTACCTTTAAAAATGTGTTAACTGACTTATATGAAATGCAACAAATAGATATTTCTGGAAGGATAGGATGTTTAGATATTAAAGGTTCTATTTCATGATATTATTCTCAGTAACAGCACAGAGTCTGTTTATCTTAATCTTGTTAGATCCCTGTATGACAAATTATGACAAATAAGCTTGCCACTACTATTTCTTGTCTAGATGCTCTATGAAGCACTGGATTTTACTTTAAGGGTCTTTGGTATTCCTTTGAGTAATGATTATGAAGACTAGAAAATCTAGAAAATTCCCTAAATAATGGGGTTTGACATATTTAAAATAGTTTTTAATTACTCAATTTAGTAAGTCGAGTTTACCAACTATCGATGTAGTAAAGGGTTAATAAGACTGCTTTAATTAGGTAAGTAATGCGTTTATTTTTATCTTATGTTACGTACTGTAGTTTGTAGATTTCAACTTACTTTTTAGTTGCGTGCACTGCCTGATATCATTTCACGCAAAACATTTTATTTACATAAACCAGAAATAAATGCTACGTACAAATATTGAACAAACATCTCTGTAATGACCCTATAGTTGTGAAAATAATAAAAATAACTGTTTACTAATTACGACACGGATATGTTACTAACCAACTAACGTTACTAACAGACGAGGTGGTGGAAGAGCGCAGTAAATACAAGGCTATAGCGGAGGAGGTGGACCAGACGTTCGCAGACCTATCGGGGTACTAACTACACGGCGGCCATCTTGGACGCGCACGCCATATTGCGGAGAAATGGCGGGAAGACTGCGGGCGCACTGCGGTGGATTGTTGCTTCAAAAACGTGCCTATTATGAAAGAACAACACATGAAGTCTTACAAACTAATATCCAATTTAATTAATTATGAAAATAGATCAGTGTTCATGTATTGTACTTTATAATAGACTGTATATTCTTTGCACAGAACTCAAGTTGAGAATGGATGTCGTTTCAACGATAGTTCACTTTGAATGTTATGTTTTGCGGCACTTTGGATGTCTCTGATGAATTCTTAGGACTGCTTGATTAGGTACCGTTCGTGTTATAATGAATTTCAATAAGAATGTGATGAACTGAATAGTACCTAGTCTTTGGCGCTGTGTGGAATCTGTAAGTAGATAAACATTTCTTGAAATGTAATTGATAGAATGATGCGATTGTTGTTTATGTGTGGGCCAGAAGAGAAAGTCTCAGACAGAAGACTATGCATTAAACTATGTGATTGTTCTCTCCTCTCGAGAACTTATGCTTACCTTAGAGATTTCAATCGGTACCTGTAATTTTATGCCTTACCGTACTTAACGGTAATAAACAGTTGTTACTTCTTATCAAAACAACTTAATAATATAAAGAAACGGTTGCATTTTTCAAAATTAAGATGTCCAGTTATCATTGTTACCAAAATGTCTATTTGTATAAATATTTTTGAGACTTGTACAATTATGTAGTTTAGTGTCGACGAATATTACCGAACTATCATTGAAATTACTTTTTGGATACTTACTTCCATTGGTTTTTATGGATTAGTTTCATGTGGGGATGTCTCTAAACATTTTTCGGCTTATTTGCTCTGGATATGAACTATTAGATCTGTTAGATCGCCATTTGGCAAAGAATAAATGGAAAACAGTAGTTACATTGTTGTGTAGGGTTTAACTAAGGTAAAAGTAGGTCGATAAACTACCCAGATTTATGAAATGTGTGCCTGTGAAAAAGTATTAGATTTGGGTTGCCGAGGCATCGGCTTGAGGAGCAAGAGTAGGAACGGGGTGGTTTTTAGTCAGTAAGGGTTTCACGTACTCCCTCTCGCTTACCCAAGACGGGTACGGAACCCATTGCCCTAAAAAACAAAATGATTTATAACCTGCCTACATCAAAATTGTCACCTGAAAGATGTACGGGGCTACGACTCAGAAAGTAATTTTTAGATTAATATTTAGATATTCATAATGTCTAAATAGAACACGTTAGGCCATTCTAACTATGGACCTAAGACCTGTGTCTATAAGCTAAAGTAAAGTAAAGAAAAAAATATTGAAAGAGAACAATTTTAAAGTTTCGTGAATAAACAGAAAGGTGAATTTCCAACATTCAAAGTATATTTGCTTATACTTATATTGTAAAATCACTACGAGACGGTTCTCGTGATGTTTACCCAAGGAAAAGTACTGGATAGGTATGTAACATGAAACTACTGGTTTTTCCATTTACTCAAAGCGTTCGCCTTAAAAGTAGTCCAAAAGCTGTCGTAAACTGAATTTGTGCAAAGAAATTATATATAGAAAGATAGACACAGCTATTTTATTACTTCAAAGCTCACTTTTATGTAGCATTGAATGCGCCTAATAACACTGCCGAAATTATGTGTATATGCGCCGCGAATTTTTTACTACAGTTTTTTATGATACGTGTAAAACATAGTCTTATGAAAATGTGTAACGAGATTTTTAATTTGGGTTTAGGCTCTATTTTTAATGTCAGTCACACTTTGAAACACATCGATATTGTTTTCTTCCATCCGTAAATGTGACTTATCACAGTAGCATAAGGTTTACAGTAAACAATTGCCATAATATTGGAACTGATTTGTGTTCAATTCACAATCAAAGTGTGACTAGAAACATTCCATTTATTTATAAGTACCATACATTATACAATCAATAGATTTGAAAACTTTTGTACTCGATTATTTAGCTTTTAGATTTTGTACAAGATGAGTGTATCGTCAATTTATTATGTACCTTATTTGTATTTGTGTATGCTTCATACTTCAGTAAGTCCCTATTCTTGATTCCAGTAAGACTTTCATAGCTTCAGAAGAAGTACCTATCAGCGCTTTAAACTGTTCACTCTTGTAAAATAAAATTTATATGAAATTATTTATTGGTGTTTTATTTTACGTCGATGTGTGTGTGCAATTAATGAGGTATGGACTAAAAGAGCAGTTCTTTACAGACTAAGAACTGAACTACACTTGGGTGCAAAGAAATGGAACGTTTTAACTTTTTCATTACTTAATAAATATTTTCTGGTACAAGTATTTTATTAACTAGTAACGTATGTAGTATGAAAGATTATTTAATTAACTTTAAAATGAAAGTATTATTTTTTATAATGAAAAATACCACTGCTCCGTTTCTTTGCTCCCAAGTGTAATTTAGTAGATCTAGAAACATGTACCTAAGTATTAAGTGATAAATGCAACTGAGACCGACATTGCTATAACAAAGTTACATTAAATTGTAGCTATAGCATAATAGTTTTAAAAACATGTCTAATTAATTCAAGGAAACTGACATTTAGACACATTGGTTTTGATGTTTTGATCTTTAATAGGTTCTAAATATTTTTTGTATTGAAAATGCTACGAAATCTCGTAGTAACTCGAATGAATATTTATATTAAATAGTGTACATTTAACTATTTTTTTTACTATTTAAACAACAGCTGCTGGCACATAATTATTTAAACCTAACGAATCACTCCACGTTGTTAGTAAGTCAATATGTATGTAAGTCCTTAGTAATATAAAGAATATACAAGTAAGTATACAACGTGTAACAAAATACCCATATACATCAAGAAGCGCTGATGAATACAGGTTGAATAGAATCTCTACACGAAGTTTCAGCTTAAAATACGTTAAATATTTTTTTTTACCAAAATACTTGATATCGCATGGTTCTTGATTTCTAATCATACAAACATGTCACAACACTACAGGGATCACTCGCGAATATTACGGAACATTTATTCTGTCAATCTGATCGCCTAGTACCTGTCTACCCAATTTTGACTCCCGCGGTGGTGCGATTTGAAAAATTCATAACTTGGTACCATGAAAACATGCGTTTAAAAAACCCTTCCCGTATCGTTTGTTATGTTATCTAGAAGCCGTGCAATTGCTATGTATACCCCCTTTTTGTTACACGTTGTATAATAATATTGTAGGATCTACTTATCATTAGATTGACATTGATAAAAAAAGGCTACGTTGGTTTCTGTAGTCGTATTCAAGTATGCTACGTCGTGCTACGATTCTGCGTAGCAGCGTAGCAGTATAAGGTTTGCTACGTAAAAGGCTATATAATTATCTGTATTCTGAAATTGTTAAGTTAATAGATATTTTTTACGGTGGTAAAATCAATCACTGGCTTCTCCCGCATTGGGCGAGGCGAGAGGGAGTGTCAGACTCTTACTGACTAAAAACCCGCTAGGTACTCCACAGCTCCGGATCAGGCATCAGCCCTACTGGGCCCCATTTTTGGTGAAGTTAATAGTACTTTAAAGATAAAAGCCAGTACTGTAACTAAATCAATGTAAGTTTTTGTTTTTAATTTCAGTCGAAGTACTGAATAATTAATATAAGTTACACCTGGACTTTTACAAAATTGTTTATTAGACAGTTTTTTTGTAAAGATTGATAAAATATAAACAGATATTCTACGAAGAACAATGGACAGAATTATAACACAGTTATTAATAGAACCACCAACCTGTTGGAATCCCAGTTATTTCTCAATTCAATTTAATGAAACACTATTCAATTAGAGTTAAATATTTATCTGAGGTTTACAATTATATGCTTATTATGTAACTAATCATTTTTTATTTATTATGCTCTATTTGTCTTTGGGAACTTCTACCAGAAATTGTAAACAATTTTTTGAGAGGAGTACGATGCTTAAACTCATTTTTACCAAGTCATTAATAATAAGGACCGACTTGCCTGTAAAATACTTAACCTTACCAAAAATAGATGCTAAATAGTGTTAACCATCTATCAGTCTGCATGCAATATAACTTGGCTCGTCTGTCAATCCATCAAGCTCGCCCAGCTGGGCCACCTCGCCAGCCGCTACCCTAGTGACATTGACGAGTTGCCCTTGAACCGCCCGAGGGTATTTAGAGTAACAACTTGTCTGATTCTATCCCGCACACTGTCTAATGCTGTACCTGATAAAGTAGAACGAACATATAATATCAGCATCATTCCAGGATAGTCTAAATCCGTCTCTGTCGGTTAGACACCCGGTTTGCTTCCATAAATTACATGAGTGTTTCAGCTTTCCATTGATTGTGATTTATATTCAGAAATGGACATCGGATGGTGTACGGTGTCCTATTACCCGCGCCCATTCTATTCGTGAACTCAGATCGAGACAACTGAATGGAATATCCAACAATTAAACGCCAAACAAACGCAAATCATTAGTAAGCCAAACACCAATCGTTTTGCTGTTATTAGTTTTAGATGAAAGCCGCGTGTCGATCTCAATGGAGTGTGGTATTACGCTAAATATAGTGGGGTCGGGCCGGATGGCTCGCGGAATTTGGGAAATCTGCAACACGAGTGTAAGCGTCGCGTGAGCAGGACAGTGCCACCTGATCGATATAGCCGGCATTGACAGCGAGAGGTGTCTTTATATCAACGATCGATCAATCTGCTCGATATTCACATCCGCCGACGTCGTCGCAGGCTCGTCTGTTAGCGATCGTAGCAAAAATAGTGGTGTAGCTGTGTGTGGGAGCGTGACGGGTGGCGGTCGGCATGTTCGCTGCGATTGCGATGCTGGATCGGAATCCTGGATTTTTGGCACCGAAAATAGTCGGGTGGGAGCGCGGCGAAACCGCGAGGGCGGGCGCGGCGCAGTGCGTGTCGCTCCGCCGTGTGAACAGCCCGCTCGTGAGGTGAGTGCAGCGGGCGCTCCGCCACGCCGGCAGCTTGGATACTTCACCCGGCCTGCCGCCACACCGCCGCGGCCCAGGACTGTGCCAGACTGTGACACAAAGTGCCCTCGTGTGTGGAGTATCCAAGCTCCTGGATTTTGACTCCGGCGATCCTGTGCTTTTGTTCTGTGATACGTTGTTCTGTATTCTCTGGCTCGGGTTGGCATATCTGTAGTTAGTAAGCCAGTAAGTCAGTGTGCATTGAGTGTGAGTTGTTGCGGGTAGAGTCGGGCGGTGCGCGCGCGCGGCTCACGTTTTCCATGGATATGACTCGGGTTTCATCGTTCGCGCGTCCTCGCTGAAAATAGTGAGTCCCCGCGCGCCGCCCACGCCGCGCGCTCTCACCGCTTGTAACCTATTTGCGGCATGCCCGAACATCAGTATTTATTTAGCAAGATGAGGAAACTCGTCTCAATTTTTATTTAGCCTCAGTCGTGGCCCATATATCGTGTAATTAGGACGTTCGGTCCGCCACGCTCTTGTTTACTGATGTTCGGTTTCCGATTACAGCTCAGACTGGCCAGCGTTTGGAAGTTGCTGGAAAGTCATTGACACAATGGATGTCGATGGATGTTTAGATTTAAATCTAGGACTAGTACTAGAATAGCTGTTATATATTTAAATCACATACGTACGCTCTACCTACACATGTTTACATTCGACAACACATACACTTAAGATTTGACAAGTATAGGAAGTTAGAATAAATACTAGGTATTAGTCACTAAAGTAGAACATAAATTGTTGGCTAACCGAAGCATGGCACTAAAAGTTTTTACTATGTAATCATAATACCTGAAAGTGTTCGTAGACAGCTATTACTGAAGTCGACATTTAATGTAACAATGTAACTTTAACGTTTGCTACCTGTAACGATAAATCAGGGCGGAATTGAATTATGAGAGATGGCGGTAGTTATGCGAGCACGTCATTGCCGGCGCGCCTGAAACTGAAAGTTGGCACATCATCAAAGAGCCTACTATTACATGCAAGCTGAACTATCCCTGAAATTCAGTGTATAGTTACAATTATAGCTTTCTTAATAACTAAGTATTTTAATGTTTTCTTCAAGATCGTTTAAGAGTTTCATTTAATGGAGTGTCTAACGAGACTTTTTAACATAATGACGTAACGACTTACCACGCAATATAGATATCTGTATTTTTCGTCTATCAGGAATCAACTTACTCTAATTATTTAATTACAATGAGATGACGTCATCTATTGTGTTTCATCTGATACTCTCAGACCGATGTTTGGTTCTTCGACATTGCAAAAATTCCTGAAACATTTTATGTAACTTTGACACTTCGATCTCGGAAAGTTTTTAATGTTTTTATTACACCAGTAAAACGTTGATTAACTTCAAAATTATTTGAATACAACACAATATTTTGAGTTATTGTTTGTATTAACTTATAAACTCAGCCGACTTTACTTAGTAATTGTTAAACTTTAACAGTTTTGATACTTGAACAAAACAAGATTAGCCTCCAGGCGTTTGACTTTTGACAGATAACTATGTTCTAGATATTTAACAATAACTTAAGTCTAGATATCTTCTTGTTTATAAACTTAAAATTCGACAAAAACTAAGGTTCATAATTCATCGAAACAATCTTTCAAATGGACTTTTAATCGACACACGATGGAAATCGAGACGCAATTCAATAACGATATTTACTTAAAAAGAAATAGATTTCTTTTCGATTTCAAATAATTTCAAGTTCATCATTTGTTTTGTTTTTTTTTATGAATTAAGTGACGTGTTGCTAACGTATTGTTTATCCTTAAATAAATAAAAAATACACTGAAGACATAATTAAGTTACAAATTAAGGTACTTAATAATTTTATTGGAATGAAATGACGATTTTAGCCAAAGACTGCAACTCACATTTTTATATTGAATCTGTTGATGATGTTTGATTGCCACTTGTAGTCTTTGATTTTGTTATCTTTTGAAGTTTAACTGAGTTATGGCTGGAACAGAACTGACAAGCTTTCTCATAAATTGAAATCATCAAAGCTTTCATGTTTTTGAATGGTGGAACTTAATGAATAATAAAATCAATAAAGTACCTATAGGTTATACATTTCTTTGAAACTGAGAAACTTTGGAAAAACTACCATTGTTGAATAACGACAAACACGTTTCCAAATGAAATTGAAAGTGAAAAACAAACTACTCACATACTAAGTAGAAGTTAGTTTATAAAAGAGACAGAAGTTAACTAAGAAGAACATTTAAAATACGCACAGAAACTATCTACAGTGATCCCACCATGTTAAAGTATAGAGAATAGAGCCGTAATCATTATGATTATAGCTCTTAATATCAAAGAAATACAATCACATGTAAATAATACGGTAACAACGACCCAACATCCATTGACAACCAAGTTAGGTAAAACCGTAAACGATACATAAATTAGCGTTAGTTCTAAAATTCCTGGCTTATATTTAGTACGGTGCAACAGCTGTAGTGATGTGAAAACACGGTTATTTTAGTGAACAATATGTCGGTAGCGTTGTCAGTTCGCCAGCAACACGTCACCGCGCGGCAACGCGCGTTATTTTCGCAACTTTACCCGATCGCCGCGTGCGCAGGTTTCTGGTTCGTTTTACACAAATTTAATGGCCGCCAGTAATGGACGTTAAAATGGAATGTTTGATTGTGTTTTTGAATTTGAAAATGCTATTTTCAAGAAAACATGGGGTTTTAAAAGCGTTTATAACACTAATATTTTGAATTGAAAATCAAATAACGATGAAATGTTTGCTTTGGTAAATCAATCAAAAGCAAACGAAAAACCTCAAAAACGACGAACGATAAGTTTGTTAGCTATTTACTAAGTACATTTGCTGACAAATAAAAATGTATCTATAAACTTTCACCACAACGAAAAAAACTCAAAATCTCAACGGATACAGTCAATTACAATACAACGTTTACCAACACAAGAACACACACACATTGAATAACATTAAAATCTGATTACACACAGACCTATCTCACAATTCTTAATATACACAGCATCTGCAAGAAAAGTGCCCTTGAAAAGATCCCCATCATTGTTAATTTGGTCTAAAAATATTGACGGAACCCCATTCCTTTCTCTATTGTAAACACACTAAGCTGTCGATGCTCTCATCTCATGGACTAATCAATACAATACAGTGCAGCTGAGAATATATCGGCTTAAGTTAAAGCTTATTGGTAAACATAAAACGTTATGAAGTATTCCTGCTTTGTTGGTGAATTTTCTCCTTCTTTTCATGGTCTTTGTTCCAACTAGTTATAACTTCAATTTTCTTTCCAAAATCATCAACGACACAAATGATATTTGTACACATATCTATAGGTTGTCGTAAAATTATTTTTTCCTAATCAAAAGTTAAAAGTAAGTTTACGAATGAAAATTGAAGACTGCACGTGTAGCGGGTTTGATTCCCGCACGGAGCAAGTCTTTGTGTGATCCACAAATTGTTGTTTCGAGTCTGGGTGACATGTGTGTGTGAACTTGTATGTCAACACACGCACCAGCCAGGAGAAAATCCTAGTCCAAATATACCCTAATTTTAACAGTTATTAACTTAACAACGAGCTTTTTCTTATTTGATTATTGCTCATCAAAATGTATACAATAACTTTCTTAAACTCAAACACAAACAAAAATGAAATAGCATCTATCTAACGTACGTTAGACAAAGTATGTCTACACAAAGTATAGCATCTCCATCTCTCTCTCTCCACACGAGGATAACATACAGAAAGCTGATACATCCGTCCGTTATAAAAACAAATAAGCACATAAGAAACATACACCCTGTATCTACGGTCGTCGCCGACGCCAATCTATTTAAAAAGATTTACCAACCCGATACATTCTATAAAATGTGTAAACATGGACGTCATTCATGACATGACGTCAGACCATAGTTAAACACCCACTCTAGAAGCAACCATAGATACAGAACATATTTTTAAACGTGATGAAATGTCGAAGGGTTTTGGTAATTAGTCGACACGATTTGTTATTTAAAATGTTTGTTTGTCAAAAATTGGTGGAAAAATAATGAGTTTTTACTAAGAGAGAAACTGATATTACATGTCCTATTCAAACTTTGCGTTCTTATAGTCCCTAGAAATATTCCTCAGCATAGACCATCATAAAGTATCGACTACAAAATTATCATGATTATTGATCTGAATCGAGATAAAAATCTATCGCATAACGCCAAACGTATCTTCAAGAGCATTATTCGACCAATCGTTCAGTCGACTTTTCGTTAATCGACCAACTGTCTTTCGAAGTAAAATTATGGACCCTTAAGAGACATTAGTATTGTTAAGTTATAACTGCTAAAGCAGAAAGTCACTAGGTTAAAGTTAATGGAATTGTAATAAATAAAACAAGAACTTTGACGGCGCTTGTTAGGCTGTCGACACGGAGTTTGTTCTGCAAAAGTTGCTCGTATAAAATGTAGAATAGTTATTACATTCTATCTAATTTAAATATTTAATTGTTAAACAACAATTTTGAAAAAAAATATGTAAATATTTTTATGACAATAAAATATCTATCCAAGTTAAAATAATGTTTTAAAGGTTTCATAGGTAGAGTAAACAAACTGTTTCACTCTATTTGAGTGCTTTAAAATAAAGATTGATGCTACCCAAAATATAGACCGACATATCCACAAATCACATTTCCTACACAAATATTTTCACCCTTACGTCTCAAAATAAGGGTAAAGAACTCCCAAATTCCCAAAACAGGGGTCCTACACTAATATTTCATCAGAGTATGTGTGCCATATATTTGTAATTAGGTTGGAATATAATTTTGAATCAGGAACGTAGACCCAATAATTGTGCGCTACATCTGGCGACTTGGCACGCTGCCATATTGAATAGCTACAGTTTAAACTTTTGAAATTGGAATTGAAGTTCTTTATTTTTATTTTTATAGAAGTCTATGGAAATGTTTCTGGGTTGCCTGCTGTATGATGACGCAGTTATAACTTGTTAGTTTAATAAAAAAAGTTTAAAAGGATATTTTTTGTGATTGCAGATGGTATCGTATTTTATAACATATAAAATTACATATTTTCACTAACTTTTTACTTCTACTATTAAATAGAAAGTCGAGATGTAGTTTCGTTACCCGACGCTGCAGACTGCCTAGCAAGTTACCGGGGCTCCGACTCGAAAAGCAGGAGTAGGAACGGGGTGGTTTTTAGTCAGTAAAACTCTCACACTCCCTCTCGCCTCGCCCGAGCCGGTGAAGTCATTGGATGATTTCTCCCCCTAAAAACGACCTACTTTCGTTAGATAAAAACAGGCAAAATATCCTATTTCTACTTAATAGTATGTAAGAAAACTTTCCATGATTAGAAAAAGCGTACTAAAATTCAGTCAGGTATTAACTCACGTAGATAGGTCAAAACACTCAACTAGAGTATTTTGTTGACATCCAATATAATCTTAAGATCCTAGCGATATGAGATTTCCTCTCACGGCGCAGTTTGGAGTAGGAACACACAGCTAAACATACTACTATACATAACCACTATATCATGGCCTCGCTTTGTATGACCTTTTCCCACATTCGACGGTCAGTTTATACTGGTTTGCTTAGCTTGATGTGTAGTTCTAGGTACATACTAGTAGGTATCCAGTGCTTGCTGTATTGTCACGATTTCAATTAACTTTCCAGTTATATGTAGTACCGTGGCAGAGTGCTGGGGCTTTATTAAATCCCCAGCTCGTACACGGAAACTTGTTCACTGAATACTATTCAGTTTTTTATGTTTTTAGGGCTTATACCGTATACGTGATTTTGTATGATGTAGCGAAGTAACGAGAACAACTAGTATTAGAACTCGAAACGGGATATTTACCTTGTTTATCTGTGTCTATGAGTTTCCGATATTTCGGCACTGTTGCAAGCGCCATGATCACGGATGATTTAAAAACTTATGTAACGAGAACAAGTTAGTATAGATATAATAGACAAAACAACAAGTGTTTTGTCTATAGAAAATATGGAAATACGTCAAAACGTATTTTAAGAATCAATATCTTGATACCTACATAGATAAAAAAAGAGAAAGCCAACCCGAGCCACCTACATTTAAGCAAAGAAAAAAAACAAAAGACCATCGTCTAAAGTTCTGTTTTTGAAAACAGCATTTTCTTTGCAGGCCGTAACTGGCGTATTTTTTGACCGGACCGTTAAAGACACAAAGCCGCCACCATGGACGCGATCAAGAAGAAGATGCAGGCGATGAAGCTGGAGAAGGACAATGCCATGGACAAGGCTGACACCTGCGAACAGCAGGCCAGGGACGCCAACCTCCGCGCCGAGAAGGTAATACCAAAATATAATTGTATTTTGAATCTGATTGAAAAAGAGCAACCTATAGAGCTTTCTTGCACGTTCTTCTTCATAGTAATCTACACTTTGGAACGAGCAAATAGCTTCACTAGAGGACTGACCGAGTTTCTTGCCCGTTCTTCTCCATAGGAATCTACACTTTGGAACGAGCAAATAGCTTCACTAGAGGACTGACCGACAGACAGACGTTATTAATATTATTATATTTGCTTTGACGTTCAAAAGTGCCCATCTGAAATAAAAACTAATTTTGACACAACTGCTCATATTGATAACTCTGGGACTATTGTGCTAATATTCATTTGGGAGATTCTATCAACAAGTCCAATTGAAAACAAAACATATGTCCAGAAATTTCCATATCTATTTTCTTGATCAAATAAAAACCGTGGAATAAATAAAGCCAAAAAAATTGCGGTACAAAAGTATCCTGTCTGTCATCTTCAGTGTTAATATTATATTTATTCAGGATAGTCCCTTTTATCGGTTTTCTCGGCTCCGACAGTTTCTTTGGGATAAGCGGCTCAGAAGGTCGGGCAAAAATAAAAGATGTTCCATGTTTTTAACGTTTAACGATAAATTTACTTTTTACCAGGGCTCTCTAGAATCACGACAAATAAATCTGGTTTAATTTAATAGACTCGTTCCATTTTTACCCACGCACGAACTATTTTTAGTCGTTAGAGAGAAATGTTAAGAAAAAATTCCACAATTTCGATAAGTATTACAATTTCTTCGAACGGGTCTTATGTTAACATACATAATTTCTTGTTTTCACATTATGCTTGGGTTTCGGGTGATATTACATAATATATGGAAATTTTCCGCAATTCCAAGTAACGGATTTCCAATGTTTTTTGGGATTAGGACTACGTTAATGATTCAAGAGAGGGAGAACGATTTCAGAACTCAACTAAAGATTCGGCTCAAGAGAGGGAAAACAAGTTCAAGACTGAAATGAAGCTAAGGAATTTCTTAAGGGTCAATACTAGACCTATCACGTTTAAAAAGATTCTCCTTTCTTCTTTATTGTCATACGCTAGACAAACAGGTGATCTTATATTCCCATAAAGAATATTATCTGCATGTGTCATCAGACTGCTACTAAACAAAAGACACCTCCTCCTTCCAGGTCAACGAGGAAGTCCGTGAGCTCCAGAAGAAGCTCGCCCAGGTGGAGGAGGACCTGATCCTGAACAAGAACAAGTTGGAACAGGCCAACAAGGACTTGGAAGAGAAGGAGAAGACCCTCACCGCCACTGAGGCTGAGGTCGCTGCCCTCAACAGGAAGGTGCAGCAGATTGAGGAGGACCTCGAGAAGTCCGAGGAGAGGTCAGGCACCGCCCAGCAGAAGCTGCTCGAAGCCCAGCAGTCTGCTGACGAGAACAACCGGTAAGGTTCATTTAACTTTGCACTTTACCAACTCTCGCGCGACTTCACTCGCTACTCGGTTCCTAGACTTGGTGTGATGTTTATAGCCTCTTTGGATGGATTATTAGATTTGTGTCAAATATTTTTTTTTATTACCAAATCGACTTTTAAATCTCATACCCCGTCATCATCCCTATTCTATCAACCCCAACTTTTTCTTTTTATCTTATTCCCATGACCGTGAAATCTGAAAGTTTTCTGTAACGCAAGTCGTAATTTCGCCGTCTGTGTATGATTTATTAAGAACGCAACAGTTGGGTAACGTGCCCCGCTATAATTAGATACAAGCTCTGAATTTCAGATTAGCTCATGAAATATTACAAGTTCGTGAAAAATATAAGAAATGTTTACATAGTTCTTAGTAATGTAAATATGAAAACATCACGTTCTAATGTTTCCTTGAAGGAGTCGGTAGAGGTCGTGCCTTGTTTCATTACATAAACTTCTAATTTGGGATTTATCATGTGATAAATTTTTTTCCGAGGCGATTTTGTGGATTAGGTTTAAAAATCATGGTATATTAATTTAATCCGTGGCAAAGTTGTTGCCGATTAGCAGAAAATAAGTCATTAGGACTAATTAAATTAAAACATGAAAGGTGAAATAATAGTGCTCGATACCAAATTATATCAAGATTTGGTTATTGATGATTTGTGGGACAACACGGTAACTTAAACATTGTTTTGTTTGTTTCCAGTATGTGCAAAGTGTTGGAGAACAGGGCACAGCAGGACGAGGAGCGCATGGACCAGCTCACCAACCAGCTGAAGGAAGCCCGTCTGCTCGCTGAGGACGCCGACGGCAAGTCCGACGAGGTGAGACTCGAAAGCAGTCATTAAGTTTACCTACGACCATTTTTTCTTTTAAATTTATCTAACGTCACTTGGAGTAAGAGAGAAACACATATGTATCCCATCTACCACGTTTAGCTGTCATATAATTTAGTGCATAATTAGGAATGAAACTTAATTTTAATCGATCGTCATCAACATTTAAAACAGTAACATGTAAAAATTTCACAATAAATCCAGAGAAAAACCTCATTAAAACATTTAACATTATCATTGGACGTTGATCGAAATTACAAATGATGTAATTTTGATGCTCAGGTATCACGCAAGCTGGCCTTCGTTGAAGACGAGCTCGAAGTCGCTGAGGACCGTGTCAAGTCTGGAGACGCCAAGATCTCAGAACTTGAGGAGGAATTAAAGGTAACACCCGTTTTATATGAACTTAGCTTCATGATATCACATAAATTTCTAAAAGACTAGTCATGAACATGTTAAAATAAATTGTGAAGTATTTCATCATTGATGAGATTGCTCATTACAAACAAAAACAATAAATGAGAATTAACGCCACGTACTTGTGCCCCAGGTCGTAGGTAACTCCCTGAAATCTCTGGAAGTATCAGAAGAGAAGGCCAACCAGCGCGTCGAAGAGTTCAAGAAGCAGCTGAAGACCCTCACTAGCAAACTCAAGGAGGCCGAGGCCCGCGCCGAGTTCGCAGAGAAGACTGTCAAGAAACTGCAGAAGGAGGTTGACAGGCTCGAAGGTACGACTCTAACCACACACCAACATACTCTAGTAACCAACGAGATCGACTTAAATCTATCACTAAGATACAAACTAAGAAACACTTGAAAGATTCAACTAAACAAATCTAAATATCAAGTAACGAAATCTTCTATAATGATAACTTGATAACGATTCTAACAAAAAGAGAATACTATGGCTTCTCTTGATGCAAAAGCTTTTTAATCAAAACTTTTCTAATAAAAACTCATTATTTTTCTTTTAACGTTTAAGTCTAGAGGCGGGATAAAGTTGGTTCGTTTCGTAAGTTGTTATCAAATGACTAAATTTTACAGACGCATTATTCAACGAGAAGGAGAAATACAAGGCGATATGCGATGACTTGGACGGCACATTCGCCGAGCTGACAGGATACTAACCAGCCCTTACAGCACATAGTTTAAGTCAATACCGTCCGAATCACATCACCTTAAAGTCCATTTTGATACGCCACCTTGCATCGTCTCGCCCCTGTACAAGTTCATTGTTTAGCCCGACTGTAGATCGCTGTCAGAACGAGTTCCATACATTTCAGTCTCTTAAACTGTTTCTTCTAACGCCTAACCTGCTCGCTGCCTGCAGGGTTGTCGACATGTACATGTATATTATTATATGATATGTCCGCGACCCTGCAGGGGCGTCGTGTTGAGCCCTGCTTTGTCTGTTTGTGACTAACATGTCTTTCGCTTTGCTGCTACCGTCGCGGACCAATGCTTCCAAGGTAATGTTGGTTCTTTCATAATCTCTTAATTCTATTTCTATATAAAATTATCTATAAAGCTGTCGCTTGCGCCATAAATGTGTTATAAAGAACTTCCTAAAGAAAGTAACAAATCCTAATTACATACAAAATAAATCCTAATCTTATCTTCTTTAACTATCTCTTCTTTCTTCCTTTTTTAACTGATATATATTTTAGATTTAGGTTCCATTTTCAGGAAACCTTCCCCTATTAGTCTAGCATTCCTAGAACCAGTAGGGGGCTTGAAGGGAACTTTTATTTCTCTTTATTGACATTTTCATACACACTTTAAGTCTAAGAAGACTTAAACCGGATTTTATTGTTAAGAACTTAAGGAACTTCTTATTGTTAAGAAGTTTCATAATCATTGGAGATTGTTTGAACGACTTGAAAGTTCTCTATAAAGCCCCGTGTTCATGGACAAATAATTTAAGTTTTCTAACATGGTTCTATGTTAAACAGATGAGCTTGGAATCAACAAGGACAGATACAAGAGCTTGGCCGACGAGATGGACTCCACCTTCGCTGAGCTGGCCGGATACTAGACACCCACTCCTTCCACACATTCACACACACACAAACAACACACGTACACACACGCAGCTCGCTGCCACCGACACACACACACTTTACAAGAAAACAAATACGTTTGTACACGTGATGTAATATTTATTAATATATTATGTAAATTTATTTACGATTTTCAATAAAATTAATTTATAACAAGTTCCTTTTTTTGTTATTTTTTATTTCTCTAAAAAGAATGAAAATTTTCAGAACATGGGTATTTTTATTATAGTTCAAAGCCTTCTGATTTGTACATAAACCCAATTTGTTTCTAGAAATCAAATGATGTAGGGGAAAGTGGGGGAAACACGAACACCTAAGGGAAAATATAAATAACACAGTGGAATTAAATCACAGAGTTTCTTTAATTATTAAATTATAAACTTTACTTATCTAGCTAACGTATTACTAATCAACATCATTATTTTTTTTAATAAAATGTAATAAAATGACCGAAAAACAAAACCCTTAGTGTTCGGTTTTACCCAACTGATGTCGGGTAAAGCCGAACACCAAGTGGGGTAATCACGTACTAACATTACTAAGGTAAATTGTAGTTTTTGGAACACAAGTATTTGCTGCTCTGCCAATGCTGAGTTTCTTGTTTTGAACATCGACTATAACCTTTTTGAGATCCTCTAAACTGTATTTAGTTTCAGTTTTTACTTTTATAATTACGGGGCATCTGAAATAATTTATTTGATGTTTAGCATTATCAAAATCACCCGACAACATAATTTAGTGCCACAAAGAAATCAACATAGACTGGAAAACACTATACCCTATTTGCCAGTGGCTAGTTGGAAAAAAAAATGAACAGGGAACTAACAAAAAAAGGAGAGAGGAGTAATGCCGAACGTTCGAGATTACCCGACATGCAGCGTTCGCCTTTACCCCACCGGGTCGAAAAAAATAAAATGGAAAAAATATTTTAAGTTATAACTTTTACCAAATGCGTCACTGTCATTTGAATGGTTTAGTATGTAAGTTTCCCACTATGTAAAGGTTAAATAACTATTCTCAATAGAAATAAAGCTACACCAACTCCAATTTATCAAAAAATTACATCGAAAACATTGAAAATATTAAAATTGGCATACCTTGAAAAGTACGTGCGCCCCCGTCTCCCGTGTCGTTGACTGGCGCTGGTGGTAGCGTGATCTCTGAGTTACCGGCGAGTGATATACAGCTATATCTTTCTAACATATTAAAACTATTGGGTTCGGGTTTACCCCGCGTTCGCGTTTACCCCACTTTCCCCTACTGTTCGCTAAATACCTAGTAAAAAGAAACTAGTCTCTACAAAAAGTTCTCTCTTTATACAAAAAAAGTAGTAAAAATAGTTTTACAAATTGTAAAGAACAACATTCCTATTCAAGCAGCTTTAAACTTGCTTATACCACCGACCCCATTATCAAAAGAAACAATCTATAAAAATTACTGCAATACAACCATCCATTTCCCGAACGAAAGGGGGATAAACACATTAGTCATAGGAAAATTAGATATCACGTCAATTATTAACAGCGGAAACGCGCCTTAAACTGTCAACTGTCACGTGACGTCTTTCCGGGCAAACATGGCGGCGCGGGCGAGCGCGCAGGCGCCAAGTCCGCGCGCCGCACGCATGCGCGACTACCCTCACAGCTTCAATCGATAGTGCAGTGTCGAAACAGCCTGTTGGGCTCCGGTTATTTTCCCTTATTTTCCCGATTAATCGTCGTTTTTTCGGTTGAAACTGTGAAGTAATTCGCCACGGTGTCGGTGTCAAGTAGCGTGCTACCAGGTGCCATCACGATGAAGATGCTAGCGCCCCACGACGGTCCCGACATAGCGCCAGTCGACTCAGGTCAGTGGAAAACAATCATTAAGACTACATAATAAAATTGTGCATTAAGTACATTGTGACATGCTCATCAAGTTACGAGTTTTTTTAACGTTCTGCTTAAAAAAAGTCGTTTTATGAACAAAATACTTGATGCGCAGTATGTTTTATTATAGAAAAGGATCTTTGTTATGTCGACACCCTATAAATAAATAAATATATGAACGGGAATATGGGAATCGAAAACTATCGATGTTGTCTTTGTCTTCGCGATTTTAGTCGGAGTGTTAAATATCGAATTTGTGAGGATACCGATATGGCTTAACTTTAAGATGAAAATCTTCGTCTCGGCTGTATGTTTTCATCCTTTCTACAACGTACTACGCAAAAGGCTTACGCAACTGTGTTCCTTTGACCAGTATTTTAACCTTAAGGATGAATAGATTAGCGTATTATATCGATATCATCTAGCGTAACATATTAGAACGTAGAAAATTAATTTAACTATGTTCTCATAAAAATAAAAAAAACATAACAGTAATAGGGATTTCAAAGCTTAGAATAAAAAAAGTAATATACGTTTCATAAAAACATAATCGTATCCACTTATAGGCGTAGAAAATTACTGGCCATTTATTTTATTTATGAACGGAGTTCTGTTTTCTTTTTCAAATTTAGAATATTGTACTATAATTTCACAAACGGCTTTTGTTCAATGACTCATCAAGAAAATTAAATGTCTACTAATCATTATTTGAAAATAGAATGGTAATACGTTTTATTTCTTTTTTTGTACTATGAAATGCATTATGAAAATCTGCCGCCACCACTCGTCACTGGCAGTATAGTCGACGACTTTGTATTAGAGACTCGGTTGTCATCAAGGAAAAAAGTATTATGAAATACTACGCCTGAAAATTGTCCAGGGTACAGGCTATGGAATAAAATACAAATCTGTAACATAAGTTGAGTGGACGCAACTAGGGTTGCTTTCTTAACGAAGCAATGTTGGCTAGTCGATCCCTATTACTACCTTACAATCGGAAGCTATGTCTACATAGAGCACTTCTGCTCACCCTGTTCAAGAATACAAAGGCGTGATGCTATGTAGTATAACTTTACGATATGGTCGTACGTCTTAGTAAAGAAAATATTCATTTATACTAACTACAAAATTAATTATTCAGAATGGAATAAACCCAATTTAACATAACACAAAAATATATATCGCATTTACCTGCATTACATGATAATGTAATTATTTATAGCTTATGTATTTCATGTTCAAAAATGAGGATAAATTATACATTTAAATATAATAAATTATTGTAACCAAACATAATAAACCAAAGTGTCAGTTAACACATGTTTAGATAGATACACTGTATGCGGTAATACATACTCTGTACATATACATATGTAACTCAAATTATATTAGTTTTAAAATAAAAAGGTATAGCGTTCAAGATTTCAGAAGTTGGTAGTTATTTTGCAGTTTAAAGTAGTTGCAGTTAGAAGACCCCATATACATATAATTATACTAGTAGGACAAAGTTTAATTTATGCTCTCCGACTTTCAGAATTACCAAAGTCAAAGCATCTATTTCTAATAATCCTCAATTAGGTACTTTTGAAACGACAAATTGAATTGTCCATCAGTCTGTCTGTCAGTGAAGCTAGGTGTAGTATAGTATCAGAACCTAAATAATGTCACGGAGTTTTAAACAATATTAATAAAATATAATACTTAGTACCTTTACATTTAAAACTGAATGCTGAGTAATGAAAGAGACGGATGTAAGAAAACTACATGAAGCGGAGATGAAAACCTTAAGATATGTAAATGTGTAGCATAATAAGAAAATATAAGACCTGAATATGTTAGAGGAAGTATGCATGTGGCGCTGATTACAGAGAAGCTAGAAGATGGTTGATTCTCTTGGTATAAACGTCAAATATGGAATAAAAAATATGTTTATAAAGCGAATTAATAATTAATATGTTATCGGCTTATTCCTGTAACTGTTTCACGAGGAACTCGACTAGTTTCAGTAGCAGCACGACAATCGCCGCGTTGTGTGTCGCGGAATGCTGATGAATGTGAATGAATGAATATGAGCCCTTAGCATGGCTTGAAACTAGACGAGTTCCTCGTTAAGCAATTGCAGGATTAAGCCGATAACAGAATAATTAATTAAGTATGTCTCACGAAAGTTATAATACTTAAATGACAAAGCGAATGTTAAGTTTAAGCGTGGATGGGTGAAAAGGTAGCCATTTAAAAAGAGATAGAAAGGAATTGTAAGAAATGAAAGGAGTATGTCATATATGTCATTTGATCTCCTATTAAGAAGAATATACATATAATAGAAGAAGAAGATAATGTTGTGCACAATACTCTCGGGATAAGGTCATCAAGAAGGAAAGTATTGAAATGATATTATAGGATAATTATAAACCGGAGAGCATTTGCAATTACTGATTTAGGAAATAAAAACTTCACTACTAATCCTACATTAAATTATTACTAACATATCTATCTTTACCGATTGATATACTACTGATAATTGGAAGCTGAAATTAAAGACAAGTAGGTCCCTACGTAGAATATGAGATAGTATGGCGAGAAAATTTCCGTTGGAATGACAAGTAAACTTTTAAGCGAGAGCTAAGTCACGGGCATTTATAATCTTCTTCTAAAATAACAAGAGTTTTACACATATTTCCTTCAGCTACAGTAACCGTGTTAAATATCACTGCCTTTGTTTACACATTAACAATATCATCATATAATAATATAAATATAAAAATAGCCTACTACATAACCGTTCAGGTAAAATTAATTAACACGAGGGAGAAAAACAGCGTCCAGTTATTCCGAGAAGATCATCAACAGGATTATAACGCTCGAAGCACTTCTGTTATTAAAAGCTATTGTTATTTTTAATTTTCCGCCGAAGGAGACATCATTAGAGGCTCCCACTCGCAGGAACTACAGATCGGATTGTTCTCTATTGTTTTTGAAAAGGAGGAAAATTATAATTAACTTTTGCCTGTCTGTACTTGTCTACGTGTCTGGTAGTTTTACCTGTATTGTTTTGTCATGAGATGGGTTTTGGGCCATATGTGTTTGCTGTGTTGAATTACTTAGTCATTGTAAATGTACGATTCTTAGCACGAGAATAGTGACCCGGAGCTGCGGACTACATAGCGAGGTACCGGGGCTCCGGCTCGAAAAGCAGGAGTAGGAATAGGGTGGTTTTTAGTGAGTAAGACTCTGGCATTCTCTCTCGCCTCATCGAAGGCGGGAGAAATCATTGGATGATTTTCCCCCTCAAGAAAAAACTCTGGAAAAAGTAATATGAAATTCTGACAAAATGATACTGTCATCGTCGTAGCAACGGTTCACCTCCTACTGTAATTACGACTTAACTAGTGAACTAGCCTCCAAGTCTTAACAAGAGCCGTGATGTATAACTTTATCTTATAAAATGCTGATAAAAACAAACAACCCTTCGAATTTCATTGTTTTTCCAATACCTAGGTTTTATTTTATGTTCTAGAATATTAATAGACCAAAGTATTGATCACTTGGCCTAATTTGAAAACCAGTTGACCTTTTCCATATTTCGTTTAAGCAATTCATTAAGGATATTGAGAGTTCAAGTTAAACAACAGCAGTAGACGTATGAGGAAACGTCAAATTGATGTATTTTGTAGCAATGACTTGCAATTTTGGAACCGTTGTTTGTTTTTTATGTTGTAACGACGAAAATTGGATAGTCATGGAATGGAAAGAGAAAAAGAGGCAGACCACAAAAAAGGTGGAACAACGACCTCAGACAAGTCGCTCGAATAACTTGGGGTAGAGTGGACATAGAAAGGTCAGAATGGAGAAGATTGGTGAAGGCCTTTGCCATCTGGCAAACGGACACGCAGAAGTGAAGGAAGAACTCACTGATAGCTTAAGTCTTTGACTGCCAATAGAAAACTGTTGAAGGCAAATCCTCCGCTAACGTCGGTCACCGGTGACCACCACGGCGTTCAATGTGTTAAGATAGATTTTGTCTTGTCCGAATAAAAAGGCTGTAAATAAACGTTGGAAATTCATATTGATGTTCAAATATTATTACAAAATATAAGCCGCTTTCTTAGTTTATTCAGTAAAAAGGGAAACCTTTTTTAATTTATCGCAGCCTACTACCAGATAATTTTTGGTTTTCTACGACAAGTAGTTTTAGTTGATTGACAAGTAGACTATCAATCACTTTGGAACGTTAATTTTAAATATTTCATCGAAGCCAAACATTCCCATTTATTATACAAACATCTATCAAAGTAAGGACTTGAAAACAGGACATTTTTATCGGTAAAATTTATTGAAAAACCATCAAGCATAAAACTTGAAGCTTCACAACTCATTAGTCAATTTGTACCGAAAATAAAAGTCCGCCCTGACAGGAGTAGACAGGAGTGATGGCTGCCGACGGGAAATTTTGTCAGGATAAAATTCCGTAATGGAAAATTGTAGACGACATTATAATGTTACGCAATTATTTATAGATGTTTTCGGTATTCGTATTACTCGTTACTGATGTGAAATAACTCTTGGGAATGTAATTATATTAAGTGATCATGAGTCTGGTACCTACAATTATAAGTAAAAGTTTTCAAGTTACATAATATTTAATACTTTTAGGATATCTATCGAGAAGTGGATATTCAATTAGAGTGTTTTTCCAACAGAAATGGGCTATGTTATGTTTCTATGGATGTTTTTGGTGGAAACGGACTCAACTAAGCTATGTTTTTAATATGGAAAGATGCGTGGTATGGATGCGTCCTATGGATTTGTGCTCGATACATCGCATACTCGAGCTGCGCATCTTCCTCGCACACCTTCATAGCTTAGGCGTATCAGTGGAAACAAATACATAGTTTCGCAGCTTAGCTATTACATCTTCGTAGCATAGCTACTTAGCACATCTCTGGTGAAAAAGCAATTGTGAAAAAGCATTTGCGATCCTTCTGAGGATTAATAGTACATACATCGCTGTTATGTTAGGAAAAAAATGAGGATTTTCTATACGGAGGCTGTAGTTTTAGGACGTACCGAAGTAACCTTAAATATGACTAATAATATTTGTCGGTATATTATGAAAGGAGAGTAGGTACGAATAAGTCTTAAAAGGGTCTGCTTCACGTCTGCGAGAGCCTGTACAAATATTTATGTCTGCAGTTACGGGGCGCCTAAAGCCAGACAGTCTGACAAGATTATCACTTACCTTGAAGGTGTTGGATTATCCTTAATGTGAACGAAGTAAATGGCTTGGGTCTCAAACTTTCAATATTTTTAAAGACGTCTGGAAGTTTTTAAAGTGAAAATGATAACTTATATTATACATATAACTTCGAGATGGAGGATGCCAAACTATCTCAGAGCGGTTTAAGACTTTAGGTTTCAGATTGAATGTCTAAGACCGTTGCCTATTTAAACCCTACTAATAAGAAGAGAAATCATTCCTTTTTAGTAAGGTATTAATAAATAGTAGGTACTTAGCCATCAGGTTTCTACATTCAGCTGCATCTGATTTTCTATGACTCAGTGACGGCCCTATTTTAACGTAAGAATATAGTGAAGAAATACATAGAACTACTACTTGTAGGTCGTTTGAAATGGTTTTAGTTTCGCACGCAAACTCGAACCGCAATCGCTAACGAGTAAGTTTATCGATGAAGTGCAGTAATCGCAATATAGGCTGATAACTGAACTGAACAATGATAATAACACTTGCTATTATTATGCAATAACAATGATACAATTATTGTTAGCTATTGTTTGTATGTTCATATAGTTTTCATTGATAATTAGAAATAGATTATGTGAACGTGTTGTGCTGTTAAGAATAAAGTTCACTTTTTGGTATTGGTAATGCCTTGCTAGTGGTTTGTTAAATTGTAGTTGTAAAATAATATATCATAAAAAGTTATTAAGTCGGGTAAAGTTAAAGATCAAGCATTAAGCCTCGTTCCCAGGAACATTTGTCGAGCGACATGTGTCCCCAGAGACATCAGGCGATGTCGGATACCATGATTATTACAGACTTGTAACATTATTCCTACGTTACACCTACCTCGACAGAGAATAGGATCACATCTACATTTCATTCAGGGTTGACATAATCGTTGCAACGTGGGTGTATACGCCTCTGCGTATCATTTTCGGGGAAATTAGGTTGAGGAGATTATTAACTGTCATGTTTGGTATAATGTGTAATGAGCGTGTGGATATAGAAAAACAAGTATCTTGTCAGACTTGTAAGAAACAGAATTGTACTTCCAATTTGTCAAGAAAGTAGAAAATATCGGTAAAACATAAAATTTTACAAATAGCGGCTACACGATACGAATACGTTACAATTTAACTGTGCAGTCAAACTGTACAGTTGAATCCATACACATGACACCCAGACCCGGAACAGTAATTTGTGAGTTACACAAAGGTCAAATTGGACCGTTCGGGAACCTAACTCGCCACACGTTAAGTCACATTTGAAGGATAGGACCAGAAGGATAGCTATAAGATATCTTTTGATTAATGTCCGGTGATTTGAAGCCACGTATGTTTAAAAACAATCACGTTTTTTATCTGCGGTCTTGCACAATATAAGGTGTTCTAAAAGTATCTACCACGGCTTTAATGGGAGATAGTGTTGTGTTTGAAGATGAGAGGCGAATGAGACAGCGAAAGAGCTACCTCTTTTATTTTGTCGCCGACGACGACGCATACTGCACATTTGTGAACTACTTTATGCAGAGTAGAGTCAATGTTTATGGTCTCAAAATGAATTAACTGGTCTGGAGTACCTACAAAATTTCTTCACTATTGTAATTTTCAAACACAACACTACCTCCCCTTAAAGCCGTGGCTGATAGTTTTGGAACACCTTATATAAAATCGAAGGTTAGTAATGAGAATGCTAGCATGTTTCGCCGAAGCTTTTATCGAATAGATATACTGATAATGTTACCTACATATTTGTTTTTGGAAAATGTAATATAAGTGATATTCGTTGTTTGTTTACTTACCCGCACATAGAAGGAAGTACTTTGATTTTATTGGAGACCTTTAACCTTTCAGTGGTTTGTGGTTAACGAGACTTTTATTGGTTTCGAGTTGTTATTAAAATACGAGCAAGCTTACTTTGTGACTTCCTTGATTGCTGGTCGGTAGAGTGGTAGGTAGAGGTTTTTTTATTATATAATTCGGTAAATGAGCAGACGGATCACCTGATGGTAAGTAACCGAAACACCAGAAGCGTTACAAGTGCGTTGTCTGCCTTTAGGGGTTACGAATTTAAGGGTTGTTGAGAAATCAGCGATTGAAAAAAATTGGGAAGGGGGGTAATTGGACCTCCAGTAACCTCACTTACACAACGAAACACAACGCAAGAGTGGTTTCACGTCAGTATTCTGCGAGGCCGTGGTACAACTCCGGCCCATTGGTGCAGCATGGCTCTCCTACACTTGAAAATTAATTATAGAGAGTCAACTGTATAGGATGAAATTATGAAATTATCATACAAATGTGACATGAGAGAATGACAAACGCACAAAAACCCTTTTGAATTTATAATGTTAGTAATTGTTGAGCGAATAACAAATGTCTACTCTAAGTAAATTAATTCCCTTAAGGAATAAATAATACCATATGTGAAATGAAGCATTAGTGTGTACATTTGAGCTATTAATCAATTTATGAGAGTGTAAAGGCCAGCACTCGAGTCGTATCGACTAATGAACGTGTTTTTATATCGATTAGATAAATCACTTCGATAGATATAACGATGACACTTATTGTACGTTTGTTTTACGCAAATATATTTTTTTTATGGTATAAACCGGTTAACGAGCAGACGGATCACCTGATGGTAAGCAATCGCCACCACCCATGGACACCTCAATAATCAGAAGCGTTACATAAGTGCGTTGCTAGCCTTTTAGGGGTTAGGAATTAAAAGTTGTTGGGGAATTGAAGATTGGGAAGGGTTAATTCAGTCTCCGGTAACTTCACTCACACAACGAAACACAACGCAAGCGTTGTTTCACGTCGGTTTTCTGTGAGGCCGCGCTATCACTCCGGTCGAGTCAGCCTATTCGTGCCGAAGCATGGCTCACCCACGTTATTTATTAGATCTTTTTATAGAATACACACATACTCGTACTACGATATGATTTTGTATTTTCGTTTGTCGAAAACTAATATTATTGGTATTTTTTCGTCTTTTACTTGATTGATATTGTTATAATAGAATACCAATCATACATGATATTAAATAATGTATTAGTTTTTTATTTGTGTAATGTATATTTCATTTCAAGATATTGTATTTGCTAGACTTTATTATTTACGTGAGCTATTGTTACGTATTACTTTGTGACGAAATTGCGTAATACATGATAGATTTAAGGGAATACTATTTGTAGAATTACATAAACTTTTTTTTTCTTTTTTGAGCGGGGAAAATTATCCAATGACTGAGAGAAGTCATTGGATAATTTTCCCCTCAGTCTTAGTCGAGGCGAGAGGGAGTGTCAGACTCTTACTGACTAAAAACCACCCTGTTTCTACTCCTGCTTTTCGAACCGGAGCCCCGGTAAACCCGCTAGGTAGTCCGCAGCTCCGGATCAGGAGAATTACATTAACTGAATACTAGAAAGAAAAAAATAAAAACGTGTTCACTTAAACTGCGTCTAATTGCGACTGACTTATGTGGCGTATAGCTTATTTATTATTCCTACGCACACATATACTATGTTGTCCCTACAATAAACATTACAAATGTTAAAATCGAAACAGGAATAAACAAACGTATTTAGATAAAGTAAATGATAACAATATCACATCATAGCTTTTATTATCTTTATGTGTAGGTTGATGTGAACATAGTAAATGATAAATGAACATTCAATTTGTGCTAATCATCACTAGAACATAGAAATTAATCTAGACTAATAAATAAAATTGGATTGTCTGTTTGTAATATTGAAATAACTTTTTATTACATGCACCACAGAATATACAATACATATACTAAAATAATATTTTTGTCTGTCTGTCAGTCTGTTTGTTCTCGGTAATCTCTGAAATGGCTAAACCGATTTTGACGGGAATTTTATTGATAGGCAGCTGATGTACTACGGAGTAATTCAGACAAATTTTATTTGTTACAAAGTCGTACGTAATCCACGCGATTAAATCCACAGACATCAGCTAGTTATTAAATATATTATTGAAATAATTGTGAAGTATAGCTATTTTTGAACGAGGTGGGGATTTAAAAATATTAATCAGAGACTAAAAAGGATTCGGATTAGTATTTTGTTGGAAGATGTACTTCGAAGAAAATGTAGTTGACAAAGTTATGAAATTTCTTTTTTGTCAGGAAAATGAAAAATACTTTGAAAGGTACTTAAAATATTCGGATTTAAAAGCCATTAGTCAATTCGGTAGATCATGATATTTACGCCCCGTTCTTTTTATATTATTAATGATGAAATTCAGCAGCTAACGACTAACGAGTATTTTATGGATTTATAATAAAATATTCGAGTGTCCGCCTCGTGTCAGCTAGGTATCGAGAGTAATTATCTAAATAGCAATTAAACATTTGAAATGACAGTTTATTCAATAGTAATGATTGATTGACTTATTTTATAATCATTTCATATTTTATTGTTATTTACGATATTAATTTAATAATTATAACGACGCTAATATAGCGTCAATCATCAATATCGTGATAAAATATATTATTGTCGCATATTTACAATAGGTAGTAGGGTAGGGATCAAATAATGTATCAGGGAGATTATAAAATTTTTTTTTTGACAATAGTATCGATGCGATTTCTTACTCGTTCTTCTCCATTTGAAGCTACACTTTCAACGAGCATTTAGCTTAACCGACGGACTGACTGACAACTATTAATTAAAATAAATGCTTTGACTTTGACTTTGATAATGTGATAGCCAGGTCTAACAAAATATGTTTAGATTTTCTTTTCACTAAATTCGTGGCATTACAAAAAATCTTACGATTTAGCATTGAAAACAAAAATCTTAATCAAACCTGTAATTTTATGGACAAGTAATCTTACGCATGTCTTATTGTAATAGAACTATAAACTATGGGGAAAACAGACTCATTTTAATTAACATATTTATTCTTATTTTATTCTAAAAACAGATACAAGAAGACGTACATTTCCATCCATCTTATCAAAAGACAAGTAAGACCTTAATGACTTGGAAACGAATGCTGGATGCATTGCAATTTGCAATTCCATTTAATTCAATCGTATTTCAATTGGAAACTGTTTCATCAGAGTTCGCCTTGAAAGGTCGAACCAATTTAATAAGGATTGTGAAGTGTCATGGCATTCTATGGATGCGTGATATGTTAGGTAATCGGAATTCATATCTTACGTAACGTTAGGTCTAGATATTAGTGTTTGTCTGTGGCTTCGTTAATATAGCTAGTTGGGGAAAGACTTATAAGATTTAAATGTCTTTATATCATATTTTCTCTTTACACTAACTTCTGTGCATCATAAGTAATTAGTCTACTTAATTAAATTGAGGTTGTCAGGTTTACCTGTATGTACAGTTTATTTTGGCTGCACGATTGGCGTGGTTGCTGGGCACCCGGCTGCCGCATAATGTGTAACGGGTTCGATTTCTGCTCTAAGCCACTCTTTGTGAGATCCACAAATTGTTGTTTCGGGTCTGGGTATATGTGAACTTGTATGTTTATAAACTATGTCATGTTTTAAATTATGTCAAAAATTACTTCAAAGGTTTAACTTATTTATTTATTATACCATTTATGATAGTACATACAATATTTCAACTTAAACTAAATAATGCTTTATCCGACTTAAAGATTTTAGGTCAACACTCCTTTATAATTATAACTAGGGCAGAGTAGTCGAAGCAATGAATCATTAAAAGCAATATCTTGTATCCCGTAACTAAGTGGTACGTGTAGTGGTCACGTGTTTGTTCAGCCATATTGGAAGTCGATTGGAGAACTTTCTATTAATTTGATTTGAGTTGATAGGTTCTCTCCTATTTATGTATTACTGATATATGGATCAATACTTATCAGTTTCTCTCTTTGTTATTGATTTTCTAACTTATTTCACACTGCGTGTATATAATGTTTTCTTTTTCTTCAAATGTTTGTTTGTTTAAATATTTTAGATAATCACTGAAGACAAATTGACGAACTGACTGAGAAATACTGCTTGAAAATAATAAAAATGTCACAGTGTAACTCTTCATTATGAAAAACGTAGGCAGTCGTAGTGACGTCGGGCAGCCTACTCGTAGGCTAACTGAAAATAGATCTAACAATTGTATGTAATCGCATCATTTAAAAGAACGCATCACGTAAACGTGCTTTCATTTGTACCTACCAAGTAAACAAACAAACTCACAAGAAATTACACAACATGTTAGTAAACATAGTACATTTACTACAGAGACATACGATCTCCTTTCTCTTAACTAATTACTTTGCTAATAGAATCAGCTGAAAGTACGACTTGTACGTAGTGCGTGGAGCGTTGCCTTTGGTCGCAAATTAACTAATTTAGTTACGTGTACTGAAACTAGATGGCGACATGTTGCGTAATATAATTAGGAGCTGTATTAGGTACGTGTGATACTTACTTACATATCTACCTATGTGTATATAGGCATATTGCCTGAGTACAGTCTTTACCATGAAACAAATACAAAGAGTAGATATCATAACTGGATTTTCCTTTAACATAACGCGTGACACTGTAGATGTCATAACTGGATTTCCATTTGACATAATGGGTGATACATTTACGGGGAGCGCGAGATGTTACAAATTACACGCCCCTCTCTATTTTCCAATATTATTATTCTCAGTCCCATACTATAAAAACGTTGCCAATTGTCCACATTTTAATGTTCCGCTTTTTAAGCGCTTATTTACACCTTGTTACTTATAATATCATTGGGCAGTGTCCATTTGTTTTGTCACAATGCACAATCACATTATGGCATCTCCTCTTTGTACTTGCTTCATGGTTATATGTATGTTTCACTTATAAACAATAACATGATACTAGTGGTCGCCTAGTGGCCGAAATTCGACCATATATGATTTAATTTACATTACCACTTAACGTACGTTGAAGGATAATTTTTATTTAACTCAAACTCTTTTATAAAACTCTTTTCATATGAGACGTGAGAATATCATCGCAATGTCTATCGATTTTGACGTTTTGTCAAATACGATCAGATACTATGCATGTGTGTGTAATATTTTATTTATTGATTTAATGTACTTTATAAGCATTATTTTTGAAAAATATTAGCGTTCTGGACTTCTCCTACACATATACTATAAGTGTATCAAATTTTATGCTCCTACGTCCGCGCAATTATCGTAAAAAGAGGTCCAAAGTTTTTGCATCACGTATTAATATTGTGTATAGATAAACAATAACAAATATACCAGTCTTATAGACAAGTATGATATTTCGCGTACATAATCGTGATAAATATTATCACATATTTTCTTCCTAAATAATACATTTATTTTTCCAAGATTCCATTCGTGATGATACGTAAACCAGATCTTATATTAAATAACAAGTACACACATCACATCACACTTATTACATTTTGTCGAATCGGAAGGAAATCGGGAACATAAATATATCGTATTGGATTGTATTGATCCACTGATGTTCAAAATTATATAACATCTCGATTTTTTAAGAACGTTTATTTATGTAAAAGTTCCAATTCATAAAAACTGAATCTTCAACAATCCCGTCTTTTCGTTTGCCCACTGTACCATAAAAAAACTGAAACCCGACCTTGTTTTACTAGACAAAAGTATCAATTTTCATTAAAATCAGTATATACGTTTCAATAAAATTTAAAGGTTAATAAACTGTAAGGACTTTTAGAGGTAGATCAAGAACAATATGCTTATATTTATAGTGATTTATTAGAATAGGTAGATAAAACATGCTGAACTTATTGTTTGCTTACTAAATAGATACGCCCACTTTTTTATATGTTATTTTTTACATAGCGGCTAGTAATCACATTACCAATCTTTCTTCGAATTTAGTTTTATGAGGTAGACTGTACGAGTATGTCAAACGAGGTAGTCTAGACCAGACCAATGAGACGGTCTAAATATACTATTTTATGTCTTATATAAAAAAGTATTTAGAGAAAAGGTTTTTATGAGCGTGGTTAGGTCGTAATTTTCTGGTCTTGGCTGCGTATCGCCTCTGACTCAGCCAACGTAGGTGTTAAGAAAATCGATAGTCTTAAATATTCTATTATTAGATGAAATTGATACGTGGGCTAATGAATCGTGATTCGTGAACAATGATTTGATGTACGCTATACTTTTGTTGGTTTTTATAAAGATTACTGAAATGAATGTTCAAAATTATTAACGTCTTTTGTAAAAACAATAATTATTTTGCATCATTCTGATAGAATTGTAGTAATTTTGCATTTATTAGAAACTTCCAAAAGGGAGCAGGTTCTAGATCTAATATCAGACGTTTCAATGATTAGCAAACTTATAAAAGAGTTCAGTTATCTACTTAAATAGAGGTACTTCTATGTTTCTACAAAAGTTAAAGACCACCCTAAGACGCAGTAATTTTATACAGCAGATCGTATTCTAATAAAAAAGTTTGTAATACTTCGCAAAACCTGAAAATCGAATATACAGAGCCTTATAAATAAGAAATATAGTGTCGTACTAAATAGAAGTACTTACTAGTAAACATCACACATTATATTAACACCGATACAAAGATAGTATCTAACATATGTTTGACGTACACCGGAATTCACGTTTCCTTCAGTTGGCATACCTTGCTTCCGTCGTACAAGCCACAGGGTGCTTTTCCACCTGCGATATACTATGTTGCTATGCTACGAAGATGTAATATCTAAGCTGTGAAACTATGTGACTGTTTCCACTGATACTAAGCTATGTAGCTGTGCGAGGAAGATGCGCAGCTCGAGTATGCGATGTATCGATAGTAGGGAAGCTATGTATAGCACACATCCATAGCACGCATCTTTCGATATAAAAACATAGCTTAGCTGAGGCCCTTGTCGTTTCCATCAGTGCTAAGCTATGTATACCAATGTACATGATTGGTGGAGCCCAAATGCACATACAGCAACGTAGCATAGCACATCATTACACACACAACACAAATTCACACTTATACTCATATTTTTTGTCGTCGTGTTAATAATTAACGTTCTAAAGCCTTATAATACTTTCCTCAAACATTGAAAATAACTTGAGATCCCTTGCTCGACAGTCGCACTTACGACCGTTGGACTAATGAGGTTGTCCAGCAAGTTGCAGAACTCCGCAAGTGACTCCCTAGTTACAAGTTTCTATCTCTATATACACCTACTATTTCAAGGCATACTTCAGTAAAGTAATGCATGTATATCTCAGCTAATCGGACGAGTGTATTGATCGGCGAGGGAATGGCGGCATTATCCTAAACGGTACTACAGTATTAGAATAACATTGCGTAATCTGAGCTCACGCGTGCAGGCTGTCTGCCAAAACATGTCAGCTACAAGTTCAAACGATTGTCGACAATCGATATATTTTATGTTTCTGCGATTGTCGACAATCGATATATTTTATGTTTTTCGTTCGTTTGATATGATACTCATACAATACTTTATGTTACTGGGAGTGTTTCATTTAATTATTAAAAAGCGAGAACTTTAATATGTATGGATTATTAAATATTGGGAGTAATAGGGATGATGACGGGGTATGAAAATTAAAAATTTATTTAGTCCGTCAGTTAGGTAATGAATAAATTTTAGACACGTATTTTTTTTGTTTTGTCATATAAGATAACAATACTTAGATAAAACGAATCAAAGTTTAATTGTAAGAGCAAATAGGGACGTCATTTCTACGTATAAAATGTATATAGAAGTGACGTCACGCGATATTTCAAATCAACATATCTTCGAAAGTATTTGTTTCCGTTTTAAAATAATCTACAAGACAGACATTAAAATAAAAATAACTCACCTACCATATTCCAAGTTCAATGTTACTGATTATGGTGAAAGGTGGGTGTTACATTCACTAAATCCACGTCTGTGTATACCCCCTTTGGGTAACAAGGGCGTAATGTTTTATATTATCTATGTGTAAAAAATAATAAAACTAAAATATCTCAAATAATAATAAAGTACACGTATCGCTACGTATTTACGATGCTAACATACCGCGGCCGCGGTATTAAGCCGTTTCGTAGCAGGTGCTACGGCGTAGCAGCTACGCGTAGTAATATTGATAAATTGCGACTGTCATAAATAGACTTATATTTTTTATTATGATATATTAGTATGATGATGTTGGATATATTATAATGAAAGGTTTTATTCAGTATTCATACTGTAAAATTAATGAATTTACTGATTACATTCCTGATTTAACTTTATTCAGTTTACAGTCATAATATTTTTTGAAATATTTTTAATTAAGTGTAATGAAGCTTTCTCATATATTTGATCCGTTAGTCAGGCAAATAATAATAGTTTTTTTTTAATAATTACTTTAATCAAATCACTCTAATAGTATAAATGTTAAATTTAGTTCGTTTTGTTGTTTGGATCTTAGGATATTTGAATGTTTGTCCGTCATGCTGAAACTACTAAACGGATTTTGATGAAATTTAGTATACAGACAGGGTATATAAAAGCTGTCTTGAGTGATAGGATACTTTATATCCGACGTGATACGCTGGGTGAATCCACTGGCAGAAGCTAGTTCAGTAATCATGTAATAATATAATGAGGCATATTTCTGCAACCCCTTTTTCTTACATAACAAGCCTAAGTTAACGATGACACTTAACATTAGACACAAAGTAATAACAGATATATTCAACAAAATTATGACGTCATAATTCTGTAAATACACCCTTATATCTGAAGGTGGAACGAAGGGCAAACCACATGACGCGACGTACGGTACTTATATTTTGAGAGGGTTTTCACTCAAAAGGAGGGAGGAGGGTTTTATAATGATATACTTAAATTGAGAGTATGGAGATGTTAATTAAGTAATGTGTTTTGATAACGAAGCTGTTTATTTATGTATCTTGTTATTGTTTATGTTTTTGTGTGTTGTTTATAAATTTTATGTTGAACTAGCTTCCGCCAGTGGCTTCGCCCCGTAATATTAGAAGTATCCTATCACCCTGCTCATATCCTGTCCATATGTCACCGAAAAATAACAAGATCTGTAAGTTTATCAATCTACTAGGAAGTTTATAAACTTTCGTAGGATTCTAAACTTGAGATAAATTGTAATATTTTACGTCCACATTTTCCAAACAAACAAACTTTCACATTTATCATATTACCTTGACAGTGTGCTATAGTATGATAATGTTATATTTTCCTTGTCGTAAAAACAATAATATAACAGCACATCTATCTGTGAACGGATAAACAAAGAACACAATATGCAACGCAACACCAAGTTTTCACTATTCTTTAACAATTTATCAACATAAATTGCGATAAAAATGAAAATACCAAACTTGATTTTATAAAAGAGTCTATCTCCTCACCCCTTCTGACTTTCCTCGTGCAAATAACAGAAGCTTATGAAAGTCTCCAGGGTCCAATCTACATTTTTATCAAAATTCATTACTTTCTAACGCAGGGAAGCGCTACAAACAAACTTAATTTCGCATTTATATTAACATAGTTAGGTTTCAAAAACGAGTTCTAATTAGCAATCTTGGAAGTTATAATTACGGCCCCTAAACTGCTCGCCTCAAAGACCTTTGTAAGTTTAAAAAAAAAGTTTAAAATACGTCTGACCTTAGGCTTCGAAAGGACGTCCATAAATTTTCATAATTGTTTGAGTAAAACTAAAATGGAACGGGTTCGTTGCTAGGCCGAATGTGGACTAACACCGTTTCGAACGAACCTAATTTTATTGTGGTTTGGGGTCAAACGTGACCACAGTACGTGGCCTGTGACCACAAACGACCCATTTACAACACAACGCTTTGTACATATGTACATACGATCGTATATACGTATTTAAATAAGCCTACCTTTCATTGTTAGTTAGGCTCTGTAAATATTTTTTTGGGCTGGCAACCTTTTTTTAGATATCCTCTGTGGTGGTTAGTATAATCTGTGCCGGTATTATACATATAAAAATAGAGTATGAAAGAAAGAGCTTTGCTAGAGCTAGCTTCGGTATTCCCTTGGTACTTCTTTTCCAATAAAGTGTATTTTTGTGATTACTTAGTTTAATTAATTAAAGAGAATGTTTTAAGGAGAATCTCCGTGTATATACCCGTAATAAAACTGTATAACTGATAATTCTGTAAATTGAAAATAGAAAAAAAGTAGTGGAGTGGTAGGTGGCGTAAAGGGGGTGTTATTAGAAAGACCCTAAAGCCAAAAATATGATTTATTCCACGCGGACGAAGTCGCGAGCAAAACCTAGTGTTATACAAATTAATACATGGCTTGGTAACAACAAAATGAGAATAAAATAAAAATATAATATTCTATCTACGTAGTAACATGGCCTTTCCTTTTATTAAATTTAGTTTTAATTATTACTCGTTTCATTTCATTATGGCGGGCTTTGTTTGACGTTATCATTTCAAAATGGCTGACATTCGATCGTTTACGTTTTGTTCGAAAACTTTTCCAATATGGCGGCTTTAAGTCTCAATATTAAAATGACATTTACAGAGAGCTTCATTATTTATACTTTTATACATATTTATACAAGTTTTATGTAATAATATTATGTTGTATAAAAGTAGATATCAGAAAATAGAAAATGATACTAGTTTTCCGTCGGGAGTTCCGCAAAATATATTCTAGAAAGAAAATATTCCAGTTGACCTTTTCGGCCCATATTATTTCTGTAAGAGGATTTAGACCTCCGCAAAAACATGTTAAGATAGTTTGTCTACAGGCTTTCTCTATGTTTAACACGTTTAGAGTGGGCCCGATAATATTATTATAACAAGCCGAGCTCAAACGACCCTTGAATCTGTTAGAATTTCTGCGCAAATATGAGATAAATTCAGAGAGTAATGTGAAGTTATTTTTAGACCCTGAATTATCTTGTTGGCACCGCTGTTTTCATATTCTGAGGTAAATATTTGCTTAAATGTAGCTTTAGGCATAATATTATATTAATAGGCCCACATTTGTTATTGTTAACCTTTGTAATAGAATAGGTATTTTCATGTAATCTTTGTAAGTAATATTTTTGAGGCAAATTTTACGTTTAAATATGTCTCGTTCGTAGAATTAAACAATGTTCGTCTTTATAAGAAAAAAGATTCTTAAATTAGAACAAAGTACAAGAGAAATTCCAAGAAAATATAACTTTAACGAAAATATAAAATAATTACATATTATTTTACTCAAAAATCAAAGTAAATATCTCTTGTTAAACAGCTGTTATGTTAAGTTACAACATAAGATCTTACGAGTACCTATACAAAATCCCAGGGTTGTCAATTTTGATCATTACACCCGCAAAAGTTTATCATTCTGTGTAAAGCATCTTTGATATGATTATAGTACAAATCCTTTTAGGCTATGAATTTGAAGTGTGGGCCATGAAACATACACACAAAGGGTCGTTTATTTTTAAACAAAGACACATGTAGATAAAAAAATATGTATATAAATTAAATCTATTTGTTTTTCTTTACTCTTAAAATAAAAATTGTAAAGAATGAGCTGTTTAGACCTTAAATCTTTACGACAGATAAAATATTACTGTCATGATTTCAGCTTATGTTTTAGATGTTACTTTTACTTTTTTTTAAGGGAGGAAAATCTTGAAATGGTTTCTCTCACCCTAGGCGAGGCGAGACGGAGTGTCAAACTCTTACTGACTAAAAACCACCCCGTTCCTACTCCTGCTTTTCAAGCCGGAGCCCCGGTAAACCCGCTAGGTAGTCCGCAGCTCCGTAAGATGTTACTTTTACTTGGATACTGGATAGGTGGCCATATTTAAAACTGTGACGTCATGGTCAATTGTGTCGTTATTGTGACGTGTGACATCGATCGGAGCTGACGCAAACGTAGGTAGGTAGCATTGTAGGTGTTTGGAAATGGAAGCTACACGTAATAAGCGGTCATTCCTGATTCAATGTTATTTGTGATATACATGTATCTATTCAAATTTTAACACTCAAATGATCCCAAATAGGATAGACGTGTAAATTTTAATGTAGTAACACATATTAATTTTAAAACGTTGTCCCACACTAGGATTTTCTCTTGTATTATAGATGCTTTAGAAACATACAATTTTACATGCGCATGATACAGTCCCAAAAACACAATTTGTGGTTGAATGGAGACTAGTTATTTTGATTCAGTTGTTGAACAAAGAGCTTCAAAGAAGAGAGCAATTGCTTCGTGCGGGATTAGAGACCGCTGCACGTTACGCGGCAACGGTAGCCAACCAACCGTGATGCCACCTCTGTCTTAACATTTCTTCAGTTCTGTTGGTCATGAGAGTAATAGAAAATGAGCCTAATGCTATAGACAGCCACAACGCTTGTAAAATAGATCACTGAATCAAACTCACAATTTTTCGACTACACAATCAAAACTTACTCGACTGCAAAAAAAAACAAAAACAGATTAACGAAATATTTCTTTCCCTGTAAACAATCTTATCGAAAAATCGAACATAACAGGAAAAAGCAACAATATAAACAGCTCTCTATCGGGAGAAATATTTTTATCGTTTCACGAAAAAGGTTCGTATCTTTCATTACGGTGATGTCGGAAAAGTACAAGTTATTAAGTTCATTTTAATTTCATTGAGTAAATAACGATAATTGTGATTGAAGTTTAATTATTGGAAGTTTTTTTTTGAGCGGGGATCATCATCATCTGGTGGCTTCTCCCAGCCTTGCGCGAGGCGAGAGGGAATGTCAGACTCTTACTGACCCGTTCCTACTCCTGCTTATCAAGCCAGATCCTCGGTAACCTGCTAGATAGTCCGCAGCTCCGTATTAGATTTATTGTAAGATTACTTTAAACGTAAAGCAAACTCCTACTAAGACTACAGATTTACCTCCCACGTTAAGAAAATCTTTAAAGTAAATAATTCGTTATTAACTACATAATAATATTTTATTTAATCCCAGTATCAGAGATAAGCACACTTGTTTAGGTTATTTTCAGAAATTAATTAATGAAAGAAATATTGACACAAGTATCCTGAGAATATACCTTTGATTTTCCCTGAAACACTTGAAGATGAAAGGACTTTCGAATCTTAATAACGTTTATAAGGAAAAGGTCAAAAAATGTCGGAGAAATAATTAAAAAAGTCGCCTGTCGTTTGGTCACGTTTCGTATATATTATTATTATGTGTTTCCATTTAATTATAATGCTTTTTTTGTTTACCCTGTCAATGTCTTTGATGTTTGTTTATTTTGTTTTGTATCATGAAAATGCTAGTTTAAAAACATCTGTAGTTAGGTATCTTTATTATTGTTCCCAATGATATCGTTTCTAGGAAATGTTTTCATTTCAATAACTGCTTGATTAGTTGACTTGGTTACACTATTGCGAGAATCCCGGGTCCGAAAATTATTATTGTTATTTTAATTTCCAAAAAGTATTCTAGATCGACCATTTCAAAATTTAATTGCGAGAATCCCGGGTCCAAAAATTGTTATTGGGATTTTAAATTCAACTTTTCACTTTCTACTTTTCATGTTTGTGTTTCTCTTTGCAATGAATGAACACACTACCACACTTTTTTCCACGACGCGACTTTTTTATACCAAGACAACACAATACCGTTTTATTTCTATAAAAAAGGTCCTGAAGAGTGACAAGTCACAGTCACACGGACTTACATTAGATACTTTCATCCACTTACGTGGTGAGAGCGCGAGGGCGGACACCCAAGACCAAGGGCACACTTATTTAAGTGCTCCCTTAGATTTATAGCTTCAACACATTTGTTACTGACAGGGGCGGATTACACCTAGAGAGCGCCCTAGACTAGCGCCTTATAGACCCTTAAGGTACGAATCGACTACGATACAAATTCTGATATAAATGTCAGCATAATGCTCCGTATTGTTCACACTTATATAGTAAGACAGCGACAGTAAGACACTTATATAGTAACACTAATTATCGTGTCACAATAAATTATTCAATTACAGACACTTGTGCTCATACAGAGCCATTCCATTTATACATTTAGTGTATAGTGTCGTAGTTTATTCGTACCATTTTTTAATGTTTATTTTTTAAGTAGAGCTTTTTATTCCTAAAATAGAAAAACGACTGCTCCATTTTATAGGATACAAAATTCAATACACATTACAATGAAGTAGCTAAACTGTTTACAGGTTTAGCTTGCCCTTAAACTTAAATATGAAATGATTAGATGATACACAGATCTAGCCTCAGATGATAATGATATTCGTACCTTTCATTTGTTTTGGCACCACTCTATGAGCACGTATCTGTCTTGGCGCCCCTCTGTAACTTGGCGCCCTAGCCTTAGTTGTAATACGGCCCTGGTCACTGACTGACAAAGGTAGACTTAGATTTAACAGGCTTTACTAAACTTTATAGCCTTTATCCAAGTTTATTGATCTTTCCCTTTTAAATAAACAATGATATCCAGCGGAAAGTTTTTAAATAAACAGAAGTTCGGTATCGGGTTACTTATTAATGATTTTGAAGTTTTGAGTTTGTTTTGTTAAAGTTTCAAAGGCTTGTTTAGTGTTGAGTGAAATATGAAATAGCATTTTCATTTGGTGTTAGGATGAAGAAGGTATTTTTGGTTGGGTACGTATGACGTCGGAGTGGCTTCATCAGTCAGTACCACTATTGTTATTTTTGTTTAGATTTTCTATCCAACAACACTAAACAAATTAATCTTGTTCGGTAAAGAATATGTATCATGATTTATTGAACGACGAACGAAAGAACGAACCCTTTATGAACGTAAGGCACCATATCTTCAATATATTTTTCACTCACAATGAATATGTATGAACATGTATTGTTACACAAAAATCACTCTTAACACAACATACTAAAGCAAAATTTTACTCGCACACACGTTGATTACTTTTACACACACGCGTAAAAGAGTTTTATAACACAAAACACTCACTTTTACCTCATTTTTCCTTTAAAATGAAGTTGTAAAAACAAAAAAGAGTGCGTACTAAGGATTACATACTCACTTCGTCACGTACATATTTTAGCACCAAATAGCTTCGCCCGCTGCTCAGCTCCTATTGATCGTAGCGTGATGTTTTTTAGCTTACAGCGTTCCTTGATAAATGGACTATTCAACACAAAAATAATTATCAATTTCGAATCAATAGTTCTGGAGAATAACGCGTTCAAACAAAGAAACTCTTCAACATAATAACAATTATTATTGAAGCTAATTATTATGTTATAGGCTTACTCACGTAACTGTTTGATGAGGAACTCGATTATTTTAATTATTTAAGGGGTAATAAGTGAGTGTGATTCGTCAAATCTTCATGAGTGTGATGTATTAACTACTCTTCGTAGGGATTTAGTGAGTGCTGTTATTGTTGTACAAAGTTGTTCTATTGATGATTGATTGAGTTTGTTTTCTATTACGTAGGCTGTTGATCAATTGGAGGAGTGTGGGCGTAACTGGATAGTTGGGTTTTGGGGTGTAGTTATTTATTTTGTTTGTTAAATGTTGATTGTGTGAAATTGATTGGTGTGATATTGAGATTGGGTATAGTCAGAATTATATAGACAAAACCAAAATAATTTAACTTGGTAAAATAATATGTAAAGCAGCTACAACAGAAGTACATTAAATTAGATTAACTCTTTGTACGATCCATAAAATTGTTGTTTCGGGTTTGGGTGTCATGTGTATGTGAACTTGTAAGTACAAACTACTTTTATGTTTGTTGTTTTTTAGTGTTGCACTCACGACACAGGAGAAAATCCTAGAGTGGGGTTTATAAAAAAAAGTATAATTTGTAACTTAAACGATCGATTACTGGAGACTATTTATACATTTCAAAACTAAGCAATAAAACCAAAACTACTTCAAAATACAACAAGTACTTCAATTCCAATCCAATTTATATTTCATTTTCAACAACCACTTCACACAATACCGTACCTTATTTTACCAGCGTACTCCTAAACAAATTCCGATCGCGAATACCCCCAGTCTCCTCTCTACCAGTAAACAAGGTATTTGGTACCGCAATGTTTACGGGGAGGGTAGACACGGGGCTTATTGGAAATCTGGTTTCATGCTCATGGGATTACGTCGAGGGGAGAATGGGCTCGCGTGCGTCACCAGTAATGCAAGTTGATGTTTGAATTAACTCAATGTCACGGTCTCTTTGCAATTTATATGCAAATTGGGGGTTTTTAATGCTGGACCTTTGGCCCTTTTTGATTTGTGTGAAGTTTTGGCCAGGATTTTTATGTCGTTGTTGTGACGGATTAGTGTGAATTTTTGATGCCAGTTCCATGTATTATATGCCATATATTTTTAAGTTGGGAGTATTATTCAACGTCTCCTCCCGCTGGGCGAGGTAAGAGTGAATGCCAAAGTCAAAGTTACAGCATTTATTTCAATTAATCCTAAATTAGGCACTTTTGAAACGACAAATTAAATTATCCATCAGTGAAGCTTGATGCTCTTTCCAAAGTGTAGCTTCGAATGGGGAAGAACGAGCAATAAACACCACGTGTCAGACTCTTATTGAATAAAAAATATATACCCTGTTTCTACTCCTGCTTTTCGAGCTGGAGCCCCGGTAACCCACTAGGTAGTCCGCAACTCCGGTTCGTTTGTAATAGCTAAGCTGTTACCGAAATATCACAATGTTAAATTATATTAAGGCACGATTTTGTGATTGACAAAGCATACTACATAAATTTGTATCAAACGCAAGCCATGCTTTGTATACCAATTTACATACATATAGTCAGACGGTTAAATATTACTTTTTCAAATATTCTATTCAACAGCTCTTAAATATCAATCGTTAGATGCATTTCCCAATAAATATTTATATCTAGACTAGACACTAGGTAGTGAAATATGACCTAGATCCTCTTATAGACTCGGGGTATCGATTGAGCTCAGCTCAAGTGGACAGATGCGAAGTCCAGAAATAAAATATGGTGAATGTTTTAGTAGAATTTTCGTTTTTATTATTTACCTACTAAGGTCCGTTTTTATTAATATGTAACTTATCTATCTGTAAATTTACTTAATAGATATACCATTTTAATACAAGTTCCATACAAAATGTGTCTACGCTTTGGAACGGGTAAATAGCTTTAATAGAGGACTGACCGACAAACAGACATTAATATATTTACTTTGACGTTCAAAAGTGTCTTTCTGGTCTATTTAAAATAAATAATAATGTCTTTGACTTTGACAGTCAAACCAAAATTAAACCAAGTTAATTTATTTCAATGTTCTTTATAGAATTATATAAGGATAAACTAAAACTAACTACTTTAAACCCTCCTTTAAACTATCAGACAAACCTAGAATCCAAAAACCAAAAAGCAAGAAATCTCAAAACAGCTATAAAACAGAGTCCAAGCAAACAGCTATTCAGACTCTACCTTTGCTAGATTCAGCCATTTTAAACCCTCTCTTTGTTTATTTAACCTAAATTGACGTAGAGCTACGAACGAGAGCATTTTACTACCCTCTATATACCTATAGACCTAGTCTCTACATAGAGTCCATATAAAAAATGTATACTAGTTCCGAAGTAGGACGCCGACGTCGCACGGCTTATCTCTACCGAACTACATATATTTTCTCTCGAACAACTGCGGACTCTATGTAGAGATCCGATGTAATTTATTTACGTCATCTCGCTTCTTTCTGTGGTAGCTCCTTAGGTTAAGTTAAAAAGTAACTATAAAGAGATATGTTATTTGGTAAAATGTTAGCTCGCTTTTTGAGGTGGTCTGCTGAATAGATTTTATGTAATTTCTTTTTAAATAAGTTTTCCTACCGTAGGGTTTTCTCCTGTGTCTTAGATGTGTTTATCAACATACAAGTTCACATACGCATCACACCCAGACCCGAAACAACAATTTATGGATCACACAAAGAGTTGCTTTGTGCGGCAATTTAACCCGCTACACGTTGCGCGGCAGCCGGTTGCCAAGACACCGCGCCAATCGTGCAGTTAAAAATGTCTCTACTTTTAATTTTAAATTCGTAATATTTACATAAATTAACCCTTCGTGTGGAGAAAGCGAATCCATATGAGACACAATGTGTTTTTTTATTGTTGGCTTATATACTATTGTCTTATACATAATAGAGGTTTTAATCTATATCTACACTGTTTATCGTCCATGGTCCATGTGGCAAATAAATAAATTAGTTATAATGTGAAACTAGTTACTCACAAATAGACAACACAAGTATAGGACATAAAATCCTTCTACACGTTTACATATCTCTGTCTGTCCCCTCTCCACATAATAATGTAATGTAGCACTCCAAACTTTTTCAATCTCCATTACATTGGCCCCAGTTTAAAACGTGAGTCATTGTTTTCACGGAAATGTATGAACAATACTTAAAAGAAATGTTTAGGAAAGTTGCAAAACTTTCCATTACTCTCATGCTTATGACATCGAGAAGGGTGTACCAAGGGGTATAAAGGGTGACTGGTAATTAGTGAACGATATTTAAACACGTGTTTGTACCCATGATTACAAACAACTTTCCCAAAGAAACTCTTTTTATATATTCACTAGCGACCCTTAACTTAGTATTGGTGCAATGGTGATATATTATGCATCTATTATACAGATAAACACCGTCCTCTTAAATCACACTATCTATTAAAAAAACCGCATCAAAATCCGTTGCTTAGTTTTAAAGATACAAAGGAACATAGGGACAGAGAAAGCGACTTTGTTTTATACTATGTAGTGATTAGTTGCACGCTGCTCATGATGAAGAGTCCCTCTGTGACTCGAAACTAATAGATCTTTTCTCAATTAATTTACATGATTAAACCGCGATTTTAGTTAATTTAGTATGTCTCACGATAGATATTATAAAAGAAAATACTACAGTTATTATTATAAGGAGAAAATAGTACATATTAAAGCTCCCCCTCCCCCTTATAACCGATAAAGGTATAACAGGCCATTGAGCGGCTATTGCATAGTTGCCCAATCTCGTTCCGTACGAAAGGGCTATCAAATCACTTTGATACTCCATTATCATATGGATGAGCACGTTATAAGTGTTATAACAATAACCGAATGGGTATACTAGGCTCAAGGAACGGTTGAATGATACGAATGTAATTGGAGATCAGTCTTTTTATTGTAATGTAAACTTGAAATTGATATTACGTTCTGGTGAAATAAAAGATTAAAGGCAAAACTAGTAATAAATCAATATGTTGAATTTACTATTATTTAAAACTAAATCTGAGAAAAAAGAGATACCTAATTTAAAAAATCTTACAACTTAGGGTTACTACTTACAATAAGCGTAACATTACTGATATTGGGGCACAATTTCAGACTCCGTCCTTTTAATAACCTAATGGTTTCCGAAAAACACTCAATAATACTTTTCCGACTAAGGATTTGCAGTTGCGGCCAATCGAATAACTTAGAACTAAGAACCTAGTTTCTGTAGATACGACTGATGTAGTCATTGTCAATTAAGCTAAAATGGTTGGCAATGAGACAACATTGACTCATCTCATTCCCTACCTAACTTTAGGGAATTCCTCGTCTCTAACTATAATCCTATTGGAGACAGATCGTAAACATCGTTGACTCATTGATTAGTCATAATCAGAACTATAATGTAAACATGTATAGAAAAAAAACACAAATATGTGTAGGTCTAGACGAAAGGTGCTTTTCCATCAGAGATGTGTTATGCGACGTTGCTGTGAATGCGTTTGGCTTCCACCAATCATATTCATTGGTACACATAGTTTAGCACTGGTGGAAACCAATTCAGCTAAGCTATGTTTTTATGGAAAGATGCGTGCTATGGGTGGCTTCCTACTTTCGATACATTGCATACTCGAGCTTCGCATTTTCCTCGAATATAGCACATCTCTGGTGGAGAAGCACTTTGAAACACCCAAACGTAACACCTCTATAAAAAGTACTTATTTCAATAAAAAATTGTGTCAATCAACTAAAGTTGGCTTTCTATGTTTAGCTGGCGAGCTGCATGGCGCCACGCTGTGGCTGGTGGTGTGTGGTGCCGCGGTGCTGGTGGCGGCTGCGCTGGGTGCCCTCGCCTGCTGGATCGCCCGCCGCAGGAACTCGCTTGCTCACAAACTTGGTAAGACAATATTTTTGATGGAACACGCCGTGTTTTGCCTACCTTTTGGGGGTTAGGAATTTAAGAGTTGTTGGGAATCGGGGATTGGGAAGATTGGGAAGAGAAGTAATTGGGTCTACGGTAACCTCACTCACACAACGCAAGCGTTGTTTGACGGTGAGGCCGTGGTGTCACACGGGTCAAGCCGGCGCCTATTCGTGCCGAATCATGGCTTTTCCACACTTAATACTAATGTGAATGGAATTACCGGGACTTGAAGACTTTTGATGTGGAAAAAGCTGTTGTGGTCCAATCAACCACATCATGAATCTTTGACTAACCAGTTAACTCTTGTCCAGGAGGCAAGCGTGGTCCGGACAAGGCGCTGGTGTTCCAGCCCCCACGGCGCGCGACTGCCGTCCGCTCCCCCGGCTCAGCCACCCACTACCTGCGCAAGTCCCCGTCGCCGACTGCGCCCGCGCCACCGGCCTCGTCCCCGCCGCAGCCCGCGCCGCAGACGCCGGCTGTCAATCCTGCTACCACGGTAAGATAATACAAAAGTGCAAAAATAATATTATGTAACACCATAGATTTTAATGGAACGTCGGTCTTTACGCATCAATGAGAGCAACATTTTAACAATGCAATCTAGATTGTATAACGTCCAGAAACTGTCTATAATTTATGAGAAAAGTAAATTATATAAGTTTATGATTTACTCACATTTTTGTATCACGGGGATGAATTGACTGCACATTTAGCGTGGTGGGTTCGATTCCCGCACGAGGCAACTTTTTGTGTGATCACAAAATTATCGTTTCGGGTCTGGGTATCATGTGTATGTGAACTTGTTATGTTTGTAAACGGATCGACGACACAAGGTTAAATCCCAGTATGGGACAACGTTCTAAAAAAAATATCCCACAAGTTTCAAACCCAGCTAGATACTTTAGTTCCCTTTACATCTTGAACGTAAATTACTTGAAAATTAATACATAATTACATCTAACCAGCCGACTGGCGGCAACAGCCCGCAATCGCCGCTCGCGCCCACCGAGCCGGCCCCGCTCAGCAAGGAGCTCGCCGATGCCAATGCCACCGAGAAGACCAAGACTACCGAACCTGAGAGCAATGACGGACGACTTGGTGATCTGCACTTCAAGTTGCGGTAAGTGACGTAACTAATCTCAATTAACCCCTTTTTTGAGGGGAAAAAATCATTTAATGACTTCTCTCATCTTGGCCGAGGCAAATAGTGTCAGACTATTACTGACTAAAAACCATCCCGTCCCTACTCCTGATTTTCGAGCCGAATTCCCGGTAAGCCCGGTAGTCCGCCGCTCCGGCATCATCCCTATTGGGTCTCATCTGTGGTGGGCTGATAGCTCTTTGAGGCGCACGCAGAACGCAACGCGCCGCACGCACGGGTCTTGTTCTGGTCGTCGGAATTAACCCCTGGTGATAAATATAAGCAAGATTTTCTTTTGTGTCTCATATACCTACATTCTAGAGGTTAATGCCTCCTGTATTCCATAAACCTCATTCCCCTCGGTTAGGATTAGATTTGGGAAACGCCGTTAGGTCATCGAAAACTAATTAGAGGTTGCTGTACCGTAACTAATATCAATCACGGTACACACGGTACAGTTTCAAATTCGATTAGTGAACTATGTCTATGTGACATATTATAAGCACATGTATATCTAGGGCAGAACTAGGAGCTGTTTCAGCAAAGTATTAGGTTATATTAACTGAAATTTAAAAGGTCGATAATTTTTAGACAATTTAATCATATTAAACATACAAAAACAAAATGTATATTGTACAATGCCATAATCATCCATATTACATGTCATATCATATTACTGCTTTATTTTAAAACAGTTAAAAAGAACGCATATTTTTTAAAGCATTTTATAAAAAAGAGACTCCCATTTCTTTATCAATTCTTATTAAAAACCATCTTATATATTAAAAAAGATATTTTAAAAACAATTTCTATTAAAATAAGACCTTATATCTAACATAAATAAGGTATATAAAAGTTCAGCACGAGGACAAATCGATGCAGCAGTAATTCGCAGTGAAACTGCGCTGTGACGGTCAGTGACCTTTGTACGTCGATATTGACATGCCTTGCTACTTCGGAGCATCAACGACTGTCCTGCAAGTCATGTAATGGTCGGAGAAAGAATCTATTTAACAATGACTTGGTTTATTTTGTGCCAAGAATGTGAGGATTGCTCTGTGTAGGTTTCGCGACAAGAAATGATATTTCGAAAGTTTAGTACGTTACGCCGTAGCAACATTGAAAAATGCGGATAAAATGATGAATGCTAAATTGTACTGAGGGAACCAGAGTCGGGGAGAGAATTTAGGTTTAATATAATAGATAAAAAAATACTTTTATTATCAAATTATTATATACTAGCGACCCGCCCCAGCTTCGCATAAGTGCAATGGTGATATATTATGCATATATCTTACATATAAAACTTCATCTAGAATCACTCTATCTATTAAAAAACAGCATCCAAATCCGTGCATTTTAAAGATTAAGCATACAAAGAGACATAGGGACAGAGAAAGCGACTTTGTTTTATACTATGTAGTGATAATCGGTAGAAATCCGCAAACATACATAATTGATCAAAGTATTTTTATTTCACTAGCAGCTAAGTAAACAGAACCTTCATTTCAATTGAATTTGCAACGTATTGATTCGTAAGCTCGTCCATAATCTCGTTAAAACCGATCAATCACCACTCCCAAAGCCTATAAGTGCCATTTTTGCTAAACAGCGTTTTAATAAACTACGCAAAATGTTCGTAATTTATCAAAATCATGTATTTTAATGGATAGGTTTCTTTTTTCGCGTCGAGGCGTGAGTTTGTTTGCTTAACGTGAAATATTATGAAATAACGTGAAATATTAAATGAATATTCAATCTCGCTGAGTTCGCTTGGGAGTTAACATGATACTTGCGTCAAAATTCTAATTAAAGAGAGATTTTTCTCGTTTAAATTATGTAATTGTTTTTTTTAGACGTCTCAATTGAAGTACGTTTTATTTCGAGAAGTTTATTTAGTGTAGGCAGTCTGTTAGGTAGGTATCTATGTTGTTTATTTCTCATTACGGTGCTATGACCTTTATTTTATTCAGTCTTTCTAAAATAATGACTATTATTTGTTGTCTTTGAATAAATTGATAAATAGTAGTTATACTTAATTGATTGGATACATATTCTTAACTGCTCTGGAAAAATAAACTATAGAATGTGCTTTATTAGTAGCGGCTGATAAATGCCAATCTCAGCCCAAAATCTGTGCATTCAAATAATTTTTTGAGTGATTCTACAATCGATTCACAATTGGTACGGTACTATACAATATCTAACGCGAAATCTATCTATCTAACGCGAATACAAACTAAAAAACATGACTTAAAACCTTAAACCATATGAGTAGTTTCTGTGAATTCCGTAAGGCAAAATAGCAGCTCCATTACACATAATAAAAATGAAGTGTAGCCGGTAATTACTTGTAGTGAGCAACGACCTGATACCATATCACTAATTAGGGGTCAATGTAAGTTATAATAGTGATTTCTTTAACAAATTGCTCCATAGTCGGCTGTAGGCGCCATATAATGTATGCGCACATACCCTTAACACACGCGTATAACGAATAAAACTGTGAAGTAGCGCAATAGGGATGATGAAGGGGTATGAAAATTAAAAATCTATTTAGTCCGTCAGCTAGGTAATGAAAAAATGTTAGACACGTATTTTTTATTTTGTCTTATAAGATAACAATACTTAAATAAAACGAATCAAAGTTTAGGAGTGGGAGCAGATACGTCATTTCTATGTATAAAATATATCTAGAAGTAACGTCACGCGATATTTCAAATCGATATAATATATCGATTTGAAATTACGTACTTTCGAAGATAATAATATTATCTTCGAAAGTATTTGTTTCCGTAATTTCCATTTGGGTTATTAAAAATACATGTCTAATATTTTGAAGTAATCCTAAAGACGGACTTTAAATAAAATTAGTCATCTACCCTATTGCTCCATAGTCGGCTGTAGGCGCCATATAATGTATGCGCACAGAACTTTAACACACGCGTATGACGAATAAAACTGTGGAGTAGCGTAATTATGTGTGAGTCATTTTAATTTTTTTTTGTGTCGTAACATGTTTTTCTTTTATAGTGGTACTTTGTACTATTTTTGTTACGATTGTTTACTTTCTGTATTTGTAAAGGGAAATTAAAGAATGAAATGGAGGTTCATTAGGTCAAACAGTGAACTTTCATGAATAATAATAGCGAAAACCGGGTTCTTCAACGTTTTCTTTCTTTGGTTTCGTTCTTCATTTGACTTCACTTTTTTATACTACCGATAGACATTTTCTACTTCTATCTTCTAAAAATCCTGCAAGCTAAATAAATATAACTATAGTTTTCAATACTTCAATAGGTATACTATCATACTTTTGTGGAAAATCACCAAAATACAGGTAGTAAATGTAGTTAAAACCGTAATTTCCACAGAGGACACATTGACACATCCCTCACTATGATTTGTGGTCGGGAGGGCGTTAAGGGAGGTTATCGATTCAAGCCTCCCGATACCACAGACTGGCGTGACGATAATGTGTCGATACTTTGTAATGCATGGCACATCAAGCTCATACAACACATTAATCCATTTCCAACTCCATCCCAAAGACATAAAGCTGAAAATGCATTGAACAGTTTGAGTGTAACTTGACGTGCTGGTGTCTTTTCGACAGGCAATCGATACTTCGTAATGCATGGCTCGAATGTACAGCACATCAAGTACACACACCACATTAATACATTCCCAACTATATCCCAAAGACATAAAGCTGAATTTACCTTGCACAGTTTCAGTGTAACATGATGTGATGATGTCTATACTTTTGACAGAGAAGCACAACAAGCTAGCCTATACCATCAAATGGGTTTTGAATTTTATTGCAGTGGAAATAAAGTCGAAAGTTTATTGAAGGATGTTGAGAGTTAAGGGTAGTTTGTCTTGCTGCTATTTGTACTTCGTGACAGGCTGTTTACATGAGCGTGAGTGTGAGTAAGTACATGTATGTGCGCTGAAATTTTAATGGCGGCTTTCCCGCGACGGTTACTACTTTTGTGTCTATATATTTCTGCTTGTAAAGTTGTAATTGGATGGTTTATTTCGTAGAGAATACGTGTTGTCTTTTCTGTCAGATGGTTCGTTAGTGAAGCTCGTTGTTCGTTCTCTTTTATGGTTCAAAACTAAAGGGTAATGAGTAAGGATCTTTTAAAATTATTCTTTTGAACTAGTTTCAAAATAATTCATGTAGAATAATAATAAAAAGTAAATAATAAAACTTGCTTATCGTTAAATTGATTCCCGTAGTAATTGTGTTGGATGACATTTCCCCTACATTTTACTATTCCATGGTTAAAATCAAATAAGATAGTTATCTTACCTTACCTTTAGTTAAAAGGGTAGATTAAGCACGATTATTCAATATTCATGTTTTGTTGATTCCCGCTTATTAAAATATAGAAAATTGTAAAAATTACGTATAAAACCCGCATTAAAAATTAAGCAATAGCTATTGAAACTTATTTCTGAAAGGGAAAAATCATCCAACGATTTCTCCCATCTTAGTTAAGGCAAGAGGTAGTGTCAGACTCTACTTGACTAAAAACCACCCCGTTCCTACTCATGCTTTTCGAGCCGAAGCCCCGGTAACCTGCTAGGTAGTCCGTAGCCGCAGCTAGCTATTGGAGCCTGAAATATTTGTGGGTATTCAGTAATATCCTCGCCCACTATTGTATGAATATAGGTAATAAATAACAAAACACATAGAAAGCATTATATACACCCTCACATATACAATAAGTAAGCTATCTACGTCAAACCAAAGGATTTGCTATTGTTCGCAAGTCTATAGAGGTGTAACACCATACCCCCCACCCATGAAGTACGCATTTATTCCTCAACGTCTTTGTATACGATAAATTACAAACTTCATTGTGATATTCGTCCTTGTTTGGTAGTAGGCTCGCCTTTGCTTACAATGTTATAACTTTATAAGTAATGTAATACTGAGTTTAATTATTGAAAGTGTGTTTATGTAATTACGTTGGGATTAGTTGGTAATGAAATGGGAATGATATCTTTACTTAGTGATATGATTAATTATTTATGTAGCCGTGTAGAATAAAGTCACCAGTCCTATTTGTCTCGCGGGTATTATAATAGCAAATATGGAGTATATATTTGACAGATGGAACAGTAGAGCTTTCGGATAAACCTAAATCTTTTAAACGTGTTTTTCAAAGTGACTGCCAGACAAAAAGATTATGGCAACCTCTATGTTAAGGATCTCTCCGGCAAATCCCGTTATAATCGTTATATTCAGAACAAATATACAGACAGACAAAAAATGTAAAGAAATATTATTTTGGTGTATGTATCGTATGTATATTCAAACGCATGTGGTAAAAAGCGAGTATTGAAATGTTACAACAGATAATCCAATTTTATTTATTAGTGTAGAGTAGATGTAAATGTAGGTAATACATACGTTATTACAGTAAGTAACATGCGATATAAATACATGCAGTCGTATTTATACATAGAATTGCAATGGAAACCCCTTTCGCTCCAAGGTCTCGGTACAGTCATGCACTCGCCGGGTCCACGGACAAAGGCCGGCCTTGCCTGCTACCGTTACACGTGTATGTCAAGGATATAAGTGGAATAAATAGCTGATATCGTTACTATTGTTACTTTCTTAAGGGATTGAGAGAAATGTGGGCACTTTTGTTATTATTACGGTGTTTTTCCACCAGAGATGTGCTATGCTACGTTGGTGTGGATGCGTTTGGCTTCCACCAATCATATTCATTGGTACCCAGAAATGGACTCAGCTAAGCTAAGTTTTTTACATGGAAAGATGCGTGCTACGGATGCGTGCTATGGATGGCTTTCCTATTATTAATACATCGCATACTCGAGCTTCCTCGCACAGCTACTAGCTTAGTATCGGTGGACACATAGTTGACATCTTAGCTATTACATCTTCGTAGCGTATATAATAGCTAAATAGCACATCTCTGGTGGCAAAGCACCTATATGATTATCGGTCTTTAGATCATCATTATTAAAGCTCAAGATTCAGACTAACTATTACAAATCACTTGGTATTACTCAGTGATATAACTTTGTTAGTCGGTTTCAAAGATCATGTATTCTCCTAAAAGTACATACCTATGTATTTTCTAGGTTCTCTTCATTATCACTTACTAAAGAGCACACTTAAACACTAACTGATGACCTGTTCGATACAGCTCTACAGTCTAACTAAGCTTAATACAAGTACTACGTTCATAATACCGGCTTTTCTAGGAAAAATCCTGACTACCATTATTTCTCATTAGGGGTGGCCGGATCAAAGCGCTTATTATCTGCCGGTGATTATACGAGACGAGATAATGAACCAGCTCGGAATAGAAGAGATTTTAGATACTAGGTCGTGGGAGGATGCGGTATCATTTCAGTATTTGGACGGAATTTAATAAGCAAGATGGTGGATCTAAGAGTCCTTTCATAGGTATTTTTTAAAGGTTTCTTGTCGTTGGTCGAGTAGTCGTTAATATTACTGCCTAACTTGAGACTTCCATTCTAAAAACAATGTCGTGGTGACCCGGAGGTTTAAGACTCTCTCCTCATGCATAAGGGTTTAAAACCTACTAACGGCAAGTAACAATGTGACTTTTTCCGAGTTATATGTGCTTTCTAAGATTATTTAAACACCACTGACAAACGTTGAACGAAAACGGGGTTTATAATTTCTAAGTATTAGTTCGAAATCGCCAACCCGCATTGGGCAAGAGTGGTGATTAATGCTCAAGCCTTTTCCGCAAGAAAGAAGAGACCTTTGGTCAGTAGTGGCAATATATAGGCTGTTGATAAAACTAGAATTGATTATGTAACTCTATATTTTACGAGATTACTACTCTTATGTAATAACACAACTGGCGAAAAGTGTGCAATAAACGTGTAAAATGTATTAAACTACACTTACTTACGCGTTATATTTCCAATTTAGTATAATGTTATTTTTACACGAAAAGCAAATTACGAAACCCACAAACTCACGACGACACAGCTTAATTTCTGTCCACAAAAACTACCTTGCGGCCTAAAAAAATAAACCCGTAAAAGAAAAAAATATCTTATCTTAGGTACGGCCGGGTAGAAACATCCACGGATATCTAAGTAGTATATCGCAGGGTCCGACCTTCTGAGGGTCAAGATCTCTTCAGCCTCAAGTAGACAAGGTCGAAATAATCTCTTTGGTGACCTAAGATAAGTCACACCGATGTTTCTCGGTCGCTAGGTAACTTATTGTTCGGGAAAATTAAGCACATACGTCCCTTACAGAGTACACACTAGTTGTTATAATCTGTTATGGACTTTAAAAGTAGCACTGGGATGACCTACATGATAGAACTGTCTGATCGAACATAGACTTTCAAATGTGGGAGATGGGCCGGTTCGATCAGAATGATATCACGGCCGCATAGGAAACCGACGTGATACAACGCTTGCGTTGTGGGAATGAGTTTACCGGAGACCCAATTACCCCCTTAAAATCTTCCCAATACTCGCTTCCTCAACAACCCTTAAATTTCTTACTCCCAAAAGGCCGACAATGCACTTGCACTTATTTATTCTATAAAAAATAAATTGAAACACGCCATCTTTTCAGCGTCATCTAGTTCATTTATTATTAAGACAATTATCATAGAAGCTTTTGTTTAGTTATTCGATGTTCCACCATCTCGATTCTCCTAATTGCCATTATTATGGAGAAAGAGGCAATTAATAGATATCAAAAAACACTTATTCCATCAACAAATTGAGTGAACAGTTCATAAAACAGTCCAAATAGATTTTAACAAAGTATTAAGTACTCGGCGCGAAAACCTTTACTAGGTTTTAATTGGGTGTGGCAAAGTTAACCCACCAATGTGCTCGCGAAATAACCATTGAGGGTTCCCTAACTTTTTGTACCAAAGTTAAATTGTCTCATTAAGTAGTTTGGGGTTTGTTTACGCGCCATTCTCCCAATGCCAGCGCCATTTTGTTTGGGTGGGCGGGAAAAGTGGTAATTTGCGGAGCTGTCAAAATATTTGTCTGTGGTCGACGCGTTCCGTTTCATTCATTACGACTATTTCGCACTATGGTTAATTGATTTCTCGGATTCTATTTGTTCTGGGTAATGACTTGATTTAGCGTGATAATTGTCTTGTTACAATATTGTTAGAAATGGTAAACACTCTGTAAATGAACAATCAAAAAGATATAACTACGCCTGAATATTAAATCCTTATTAATTAGCATTCTGGTCTCAATTCTCTCCTTACAATTATAAGGATTCTCTTCATAAAATTAAAAGGAACATTTTAATTTATAATTAATTGCGTATAACAGCCTGAAGTCTTTATAGAAGCAAAAATAAATGTGTTGTTTATCTCCGCCCACATCTAAAGTACTCTTTAAATGGAACAATAACTCACGCGCCATCTCTCATCAGTTATTACGGCGTTTTAAGCCTCTTTAAGCTTTTAATCGCATTTGCAGGCATTGTGTTACTAAATCCACAAGTACTGGGATTTGGCAGCAAATCCAAAGTATTAAAATTGTGTATCCTTTTGTTAGGAAAATGTTGTTCTAACGAAACATAGCACAACGCTAGGAAGTTTACGAAATATTAAGCAGCTTAGAAATGTATGACCGATTTTGTGTAGGTTGTTCACCCACATTCTTGATATACAAGAATAAGGTGAACATTTTAACCTTATTTTAGAATAAAATACTACAATTCTTTAAATACATTTCCATGCTTGCCAAGGCTTGCTTCTGCAAATCTTGCTTGACATTTCAGAAGTCGTTTACCTACTTAATGCGTCAGTGTGCTACGTACATCCAAAACGCCCTTTTATCTGTGTCCAAAAACCGAGACTATACCGTATCCTACACAAGCATCTCCAAACTCACGTAAGCCAAGCCAAATGTTCTCTTCACACGCTTATGCTTGTAGACCCTTGATAAACCTTGGCAAGCGTGGAAACACGCCATTAGATATTTAGATTTTTTTGTATAGTTTACCTATGTATGACCTGTAATGTAAGGGTGTACACTACCGACCCGGAGCTGCGAACCGCCTAGCGCTCCGGCTCCGGAAAAGCAGGAGTAGGAACGGGGTTATTTTTAGTCAGTAAGAGTTTCACACACATTCTCACGCCTCGCCCAAGGGGGAGAAGACATTGAATGATTTTACCCCTCAAAAGAGAAATGTTGTACACTAAGCAGGAACCTATAGTACTCAATAGATACCATAAGAACACAAGGATTACATCACATTTTAACATAAATAAACCATTACACAAAACTACCACCTAGGGCATATCATAATTTGTCGGTATACCTACCAACCTAAAGTCCATTCGTTCCAAACTTAGTCCGCAAAACCGTTCGCGATATTACAGCGACTAGTAAAAAGTAATCCATTTGTGAGTAACCCCGGGGGGTGTTTTGTTACATGCTACGTAAAAGCCTTTAAGCCTTTTTACTGTGTTTTAATAATAAACTGTCGTGTCGTCTGGCGGAGCTCGTAAAACTGAATATATTCGCTTTACGATAGCTGTGCCTTGTGAAATGACGGCCAGTCTTATCAAGTACAAATCAACTGGCGTTTTGAATTATTCTCTTCTGTTTTGTTGGTGTATTTTTAGTTCTTTTTATAGAATTTGTAAGTTTTATGGAAGGTCTAAAGGTTCCGGAGCTGCGGACTACCTACCTAACGGGTTTACCGGGGCTCCGGCTCGAAAAGCAGGAGTAGGAACGGGGTGGTTTTTAGTCAGTGATGACTGATGCACATTCACACTGTAACATCGACTTTTTCACCAATTGTATCAAGATGAGTCCCTAGCTGATGAGTCTACTTGGAGCTGCAAACTGCCAAGCGGCCGGTAACCCGCTTGGCAGCTCTGACTTGTAAACCAACACTACAACAGCAAAAATCTGAGCAACAATAGTTGATGTAATAGATATTCGGTTTTTGGAGACAAATCTATCCTGATAATGATTTCTTATCTTGTTAAAGGCCCTAACAATCAGTCTCTATCCGAGAATCAGCCAGGAATTAATCACAATGATTAGTTCCAAGTATTATGTCTATATTCTATAGATCTTACGAAAACAGAATTACGTAAAGTCATAGGAGGGCCTACTCAAGTACTTACACGAAGAAAACATAATAATAGAAGTTTCTACCAAGTACCGTCTACTAATAATATAATTTGATACTTCTAGGCACTTGAGTACCTATCGAAATTTCTCTTCTACGTCTTTAGTTCAGAGAAGCGACGCAATAGATAAATTACTTGGAACAACTTTCTTCAGTAAATACACCGAAATTTCTCTGAAATGATTTAATTGAAAAGGTACCTAACAAGTTTCAAGAATTTTGCTTGGAACATAATATTCAAAGATATTTTTTTACATATTTCCACTTACTAATAAAATAAAATGCTGAAGAAGAGTATTTTTTTATGGTATAAGCCCACGGAATACAGAAACTAGTATAAGCTGGTAAACGAGCAGCCAGATCACCTGATGGTAAGCAATCGCCGCCGCCCATGGACACCCGAAACGGGTTTTGGGGTTACGAATTTAAGGGTTGTCCGGGAATCGGGAATTGGGAAAGGAGGAAATTGGGCCTCCGGTAACCTCACTTTCACAACTAAACACAAGGGAAGCGTTGTCTTACGTCGGTTTCTGTAAGACAGTGGCATTACTCCGATCGAGCCGGCCCATCGTGCCGAAGCATGGCACTTAAAGTATTACGTACATAGGCCTACAATTTACACCCACGTTTGGCCTGGTATGATTTGTGTGGGCATTGAGAATCCTATTGTTATAGGGGTGTGAACCTATATCAAGTATTGGGCACAAACTCAGATCATAAGCTTACTGCTCAATATATTAAAATCTTGGCAACGCACCTGTGACTCTTCTGGTGTTGCGGGTGTCCATGGGCGGCGATGATCGCTTACCATCAGGTGATACATCTGCTCATTAGCCCCCTATTCCATAAAAAATCTAATTTTAAGTCCAATGATACCTATTTATAACTTATACTCACCCCCTGTTACAGACTGTAATAGGGGTATCATTTTCAGTGTACATTGTACAGTGGCATTACGTGCCGTAATGTACACCTCAGCCTACTCCTTCTGGGATAAAAGGCGTCACTTTGATACCTACTTAGTCTGATTCTACTTGAAAAGTCTTGGTAAGTCCTTGTATATCCGACCTTCAACTCAAAAAATATACATATAACAGAAATGTATGAGATAAATACTTATGTCCCCCACTTGACGTTTTTACGTCCTCACATTAATTGATTGGTTTCCTATCCGAACGCGAAACGCGACGCCCACTCAAATATTTTTCCAATAAAACGTAAACTAAACCGGGCCCTAGGGGGTCTATCGTAAAATATCGGGGAAGTGTCAGACCCCAGTAGACCCCAACATAAAGTTTGTTACGTTACTTTCGAGGCCCACACGTGGGCACAGTTAGAAAAGTGGTATTTTTGGACCAAATATAAAGTTTATTCAGTTTTGGGTTAGTGGGGACTCGATTACGAGATGCTGTTTTTCTGTAAAGGGGTGAAATATGTTAGGGTTCGATTTTAAATAACAAACATACCTTGAAGGGTCTCATACATTCTAACCGGTCAATCTCCAAAACGGGCGTACTCGTGTGATCGCTCTGGCGCCCCTTAGACGTAGATAATTAATGGCAATTGTGTATCTATATATTAATACGTGATGCAAAAACTTTGGACCGCTTTTTACGAAAATTGCGCGGACGTAGGAGCATAAAATTTGGTACACTTATAGTTTATGTGTAGGAGAAGTGCAGTGCGCTAATATTTTTCAAAAATAATGCTTATAAAGTACATTAAATCAATAAATAAAACATTAGACCCCAACATAAAGTTTGTTACACACACATGCATAGTATCTGATCGTATTTGACAAAACGTCAAAATCGATAGACATTGCGATGATATTCTCACGTCTCATATGAATAGAGTTTTATAAAAGAGTTTGTTTGAGTTTGGGTTAAATAAAAATTATCCTTGAACGTATGTTAAGTAGTATTGTAAATTAAATCGTATATGGTTGAATTTCGACCACTAGGCGACCACTAGTCTCATTGAAAACAACAAAAATATACTATTTGAATATCATTATTTTCAATGAGATAACCACCATTAAACATCTATATCTGAAAAGCGACAGAGCAATCACACGAACACGCCCGTTTTGGAAATTGACTCTAACCAGCTTGTCTCGGAGTTGTTAGTCTCTGCTAATATATTAGAATATTATTGAATGGTTTTCTGTGTTTAATGGTGGACTTGCTGATATTACAAGGAGTTTAATAAAGTAGCTGGTGAAAATCAACAGAGGCTGGTAGTTTATGATGATTCTTTTTGCCCATGTCTTCTAGGTATACAGGGCGTGATGACGTTTAGTAAATTTTTGTATAATACTTAATATCTGTTTTCAACATTTTATTTTATTACAATATTAACCATTTTCTCGTATAAGCGAAAAAACACTAGATTTTTATTTTGCTGAAAAACGGCTTGACTTTCCATTGTAAACACGATGTAAGTACATAGAAATATCTCAACACAAAAGACTACTTATAGTATTTCCTACATAAGTAGACTATACATATAGAAGTAGGTCTTTTAGTAAAAGGTTTATTTTACCTTCACCTATAAGACTATTGTAAACACCATGTACTAGATCCTCACACAAAAGACTCTCTCTATATAGGATATCCTTGATAGGTAGTCTAGATAGTACTTATGTACTTCGGCCTAGTATCCCGTCTGATATGACCTAGTTTATGTACCGGGTTTGAACGCACAACGTGAGGTTATTGCCTCGGCACACGACCAACGGTAATCGATAACCGACCAACCGATATTTCGAAGTATTTACTAATATATTTTGTATATAAAGTATGTACATAATATTTGTGTACTTCGTTCGTTTTACTGATGATTATGTATTGATAACTATGTGTTACGTCGCAGATGTTATTGTGTAAATCGGTAAATGATTTGAATATTGTTTCTGTTTTTGATAAAACTTATTGATTTGTATGGTTTTAGAATATGTTAGATTCTCGTATGTAATTTAATTTTTTATTTGTGAAAAGTTAAGGTATCAAGATAGATTATTACTTCTTTAATCATGTTTAATTATTATGCTGTATGGTATATGGAACGAAACCTATTGCTATATGTAATCAATAAATAATAAGTTACATAGCTACGTAAACAAAAAAGATTTTATTCACACAGTTTACATCACATACTTAGTAGATGTTAAATAAGTTTTTCAAACCTTAGGCACGTCACTCCAATACGCGTCTCCTTAGGGATGTGCCGTAATAGGCGTTGCATCGTGGGGGCTCCGAAGCAGGTCTATTAGAGGACCCGGTGCCCCTTACAGGCGCTGAGGGTTTTAGTGAGGTAAAAATTCCACACTCCCTAGTCTTTTATCCCCAGAAAACTAGGCGCCTTTTGAAGGTTTCCCCCGCAAAAAAGGCACGTCACTCCAAACATACGAAATACCCAAAACATCGAATATTATCTCATCTTCTTCACTTCCACAGCTATGAGACGGAGAAGAACGCGCTGGTGGTGTCTGTGGTCTCCTGCCAGAACCTGCCTGGCCGCGAGCCTGCCGGACCTGATCCGTACGTCAAGCTGCAGCTGCTGCCTGACAAACAGCATAAGGTCAAGACCAGGTCAGTACCATGTTGCATAGAGGTGGTTAGAGGCTTCTAGGTGGATCTTCAAACAAAGTTGAATTGTGACTGAAAAGTGAAAGGTTTTTAGGACTTAATATCAAATCGAACACAATTAATGTTTTATAATAAATATCGTGAGACATCACAACTTACAACGGTTTTTGACGTGGCACACGCTGCTTATAATGAAGAGTCCCTCTGTGACTCGAAACTAGTAGAGCTTTTCTCCATTAATAATACGTGAATAAACCGTAATTATGTTCAATGGAGAAAGGAATTCAATTTAAAAGTCGAATAAAAACTGTCTAAACCTCACAAAATTAATTCAGTACCTGTACAAAGGAATTTATTTGCAACTAGCTTTTGCCCGCGACTTCGTTCGCGTGGAATAGTGACTTCCGGCAAATTTTTGGTTTTAACCACATAGTTCCCGATCTCGCGGGATCTCTTCAAAAATGAGATGTGGAAGATATTCCAGGGAACTCTTCAAAAATCAACATAATGAGCTCTGCGTTTGAATTTAATAGATGTATACTCACTTAGGGCATTGAAAAAATAGTTTAAAAACGGACTTAAAGTAACTTAAAACTAAAGAAAGCTACGAATTACGAATTTATAACAATTAAAAAAGAAACTATATTACAACCTATCCTCTATGCTATAATAACCAAGCTTAAACTAAATAATTTAAAAGAAACGACTTAAATCTAATTAAAAAAAAATTAGACTTACAATTTTATTAAAAAAACTAACTACAGTAACTACTAATAATCGATATCAAACTAAACCTACGTTAAATAGTTTAACCAAAAAACCAGGAAAACCCAACAAATAAACTTATTAATTGACAAATACAACGAAACCAATTTAGAATATACGAAACAGCAGGACCACTACAGACAATACACTTTTTCTACGATAGTACCGAAGCGCTCGGCCGCTACCCAACCAAATGAATGTAACGAAACCATAGCGCGATCTATTTCGATCCCAACGCCATCTATCGAGGATAAAGACAACTTGGATTATTTATTTATACTCCGTTCGGGCATTTTCTTTGTACTAAAAGTTTAATTATATTGATATTATTTTTTTCATACCTTTTTACTATTTATTTACTTTTTTCGATGAATTAAAACAATAACATAACCGAAGTCGTGTAACGATCGACATAGAATTATCTATACTCCGTTAGAGCATTTTCTTTGTACTAAATGTTTTATTATATTGATATTATTTTTTTCATACCTTTTTACTATTTATTTACTTTTTTTCGATAAATTAAAACAATAACATGAATCGAAGTCGTGTAACGATCGACATAGAATTATTTATAAATAATTTATTTCTTATTTTTATTTTTTGATTTTTGAAATAAAAATATATCTATGTCCTTTCTAAGGTTCTAAACTATATCTGTACCAAATTTCAACCAAATCCGTCAAATAGTTGCGGAGATTAATGGTATAAGCATAGAATGTTCGACGTGATTCTTTAATTTGACATAACTTTTTTATTTATGAACCGATTGACATGAAACAAACACTAAATGTAAATTTAAGCATCCCACAATATATTCGTGAAAACCGCATCCAACTCGGATCAGCCGTTTCTGAGATTAGCGCGCACAGACGAACAGACAAACAGACAAACAGACAAACAGACAAACAGACAAACAGACAAAAAAAAAGTTAATTACATTTTTGGGTTCGACATCGACATAACAATAACCCCTGCTATTTTTTTTATTTTTATTTTCAATGTACAGACAGCACTTTTCTACGATTTTATTATATGTATAGATGAAACATTTTTCATTTAGTATCGATTCAGAATTTCAATGTTTTGTGAAGGTCACGTGCTAAATTCGGTAGGTACCAACTGATTGATTAATGTTACATTACATTTATTTTTAACCTAAGTCAACAGAATACACCGGTTATGTACGTAATGATGCTAAATATACAAATTCCTAATAGAATAACCCAAAGGCTGTAACACCCAAAAAGCCCAATCAATCAGTACTGAAATACTTACAATTTAGTAATGTTAATTACTTCCATATACAGACATACTGATTACCTACTTGTGACTACTTCCAGGGTTGTCCGCAAGACCCGCTGCCCCGTGTACGACGAGGACTTCACCTTCTACGGCATCTACCAGCACCAGATCTCGCTCATCACCCTGCACTTCGTTGTCCTCAGCTTTGACAGGTCTGGAAATAAACCAATTACTATTATATATTTTTGTTTAAGCTGCCTCGTTTGTAAAGCGGTTTATAACATAATGAATAAGTACAGATCTCCTCTGTGTTTAAAACCAGGCTTGCTCACTTCTCTACTGCTGCTTGCACTCATTCGAAGAAAGAGTCAGTAAACTTTAAAATAACGCCGTACTCGTAATATCGACTTGGCAACATTTGACGCGCGGCATGTTGCAGCACATGGTGGCTCAACATTGTTGCCTGGCCACACAATGTTTCGTTACGTTACATCATGTTACAGAATTGTGTTGCGCGTCACGTGTCGCGTATCGGTTGTAGTTCACTGGATAGTATCAGGCTTATAGGTAAAAGTCTATCAAAATTACAATCACACAATAAGTCATCTTATATTTAATATGCTTACCATTTATTTCCAGATATTCCCGCGATGAGATAATCGGCGAGGTGGTGGCCCCGCTGACGAGCCTGCAGCTGCAGAGTGGCGAGCCCATGGCCCTCTGCCGTGAGATCCAACCACGCAGCCTGAAGGTACAACAATTTGTACTGTACCTTGGAACATTAATTGAACGCTTCATTAGACAAACATGATCAATTCCTTGATGTCCCACGCTCACCACCACGTCCCGTCTTTCCGAGTTTTAATCCATATTCCTGTAAAAACCTCAAGCTTTTTAGTATCGAGGATTTTTTTTATTGTTCCATATCCATATACTAAGTCCCATTTTTGCGAAGCAAAATAAGTATGGGGAGTGTAGGGACTTGCATTGTTTCGTTTAAAAATGTAATCATAGGGAAGTCCCAAAACCTTTCGAAAGAAATATTTGGAAATAGATAAATACATATTTTCTCTAATAAAGTATACTCTCTTTTCAAATTTGGGTGGTTCAATAAACATAAGTAAATCTAATATTACTATGGTAGATTCCGAACGAAGTTCTTTCGAATTAGTCGCCTTACCTGGGGGCCTACTCTAATTCAACGAACGAACGAAAAAACTTCGCAGATTGCATACTACATTTCTATTTATTGCGAACTTTCGTGAACAAAAATGAATGAAATAAATAAATAGGTTTTGATATGAAATTAAAAATAAAACGTTATTTTAAGTAATTCTATTAGTGAATCAATAAAGCCTACGGTCGAAGATTAAACGAAACTTCGGATTCGAGAACCGGAGTAGGCCCCCTGAATATGAGCAAAGTTGGCGTGCAGTAAGAGTAAGCCGGAGTGTGATGTCGTGTTGCGTAGATGCGTAGCGTGGGCCGCGGCGAGGTGTTGGTGTCGCTGTGCTGGCAGCCGGCGGCCGCGCGCCTCACCGTCGTGCTGCTCAAGGCGCGCAACCTGCCCAAGATGGACGTCACCGGACTCGCTGACCCGTTCGTATACAAACACTCTCACACCCGCTCCACACGCTGGCCCCAACATTGTACCAACGCCTTTCGTCCAATATGTGTAGCTAGAAAACATTGGCCCCAATGTTGGGGTGTTTATTTTCTAGCTAGACACGTTGGACGAGTGGCATTGGTGCCATCGTTCAGGCCAACGTTTGGAGCCAGTGTATGCTCATAACTTTTGGGACAAGTGGAAGTGTTCTTATCTTCCGAGTGCATGCTCTCTTTTCCTGCAACCAAATTTTTATTCTACCTTTGATTAGCTTACACTTCACAATCAAACTAATTCTTTGTCAGCTTAATGTGTTAATGTTCTCTAAAACTTACTTTTAGTGGCTACCTTAATCCTTTAAAAACCTTTCAAGACCCCTTCTCTAACACGCTTATTTCCTAACATAAAGATAGATGTCACATTTGTCCAGTAGTTAGTCATTTTAGAGGGCATTTCCAATCGTAACACATTACTAACAACTCAATAAAATTGACTAAACCTCTTTGCACACAATGTCGTATCGCAAGCGTATTGTGACAAAGCTTGACTCAATGATAATGATATTAAAATCTTTTACAAATACAATACCTGTTTCTACACACATATCCCAATAAGCTTCCGATACGCTTTGTGTGAGAATGGGGTGAGCAAAAACATGCGTCTAACCATCAATCTCTCCCACAGCTACGTGAAAATGTACCTGCTTTACAACGGGCAGCGCATCGCCAAGAAGAAGACCCACGTGAAGAAGCGGACGCTGAACCCGGTGTTCAACGAGTCGTTCGTGTTCGAGGTCCCGGCCGCGCCCAACGCCACCCTCGACCACGTCTCCCTCGAGCTGCTCGTGCTCGACTGGGACCGGGTCACTAAGAATGAGGTACGCTGATGAGATGTGGTGATTAAAAATAGATGAGGTTTCCTTTTTAGGATAGGGATGATATTCGGACCCAACTACGAATTTTTTTTTGGGATAGGTAAACGAATAGATGGATCATCAGATGGTAAGTTATTGGTGCTACTCATGGACGGTAGTCCATGGACGCAGGTTCATAGAAGCTGGTTACAAGAACGTTGCTGGCCTTTGAAGGAGGATTTGAAGATTAGAGAAGTGGAAATTTAAGATGGGGCTGTGGACTACCTAGGATTAAGCCATATTGCAATTAGTCCTTAATAATCCTCCACGTATTTAATAAACGAGTGAAGCACATAATAGATATTATTAGACCTTTCAAAAGACTTATGACTTACTTGAGTACTAACAAGATTTGTCTCCCAGGTGATCGGTCGGCTGGAGCTGGGCGCGGTGGGCGCGGGCAGCGCGCGGCACCACTGGCGCGAGGTGCAGGCCGCGCCGCGACGACAGATCGCCGACTGGCACAAGCTCAAGGAGTGAACTCACATCTCTGCTCGCACCGCCTGATCTTGTAGCCCCTGGAATTACATACAAACTGGGGATCACTGAGCAGTGCGAGAGGGATGGAGCTATACAACCTACATAGCTCCGTCCCTCTTGCACTGCTCAGTGATCGACCATTCTGACACAATTGTAATAGCAGACTAAGGCCCCTGGTTCGCTAAAAACATCTCCTAATCTTTGGTAGGTAGCTCCTATTCATACATCGTAGGGGAGATCTCCAAACATATAATTGTCTAGGATATCTCTGAAGAAGTAATCATCGTGTAAGAACACCATGATGTTGAAAATGAAGCAAGATGTTTTGGGGAACTGCCCAAAATAATTCCTAATGAAGTATGATGGATGATGATCATAATAATGAAATATGAGCAAAAAAGTGGCGACAACTTCTAAGAAAAGGTCCTAATGGCTACATGATCAGGTTCCAAGTGCAGTCATCACGTTTCCCCATCCCTCTAACCCTACAACATTTGAATTGCCTAAAATGCGTAACTTATTATACAATCGTATGAGTTTTACTTTTAAAATATCGGACAGATATATTCGGTTTGATTAACGTCTAAATACTGAAACGCTGCCCAAAATTTTATGCAAAGGCATATTCCACATTCCCTGAAGTAAGACGTAAATTTTGAACAATATGGAAATTACAACTGAGCTATGAAGTAATGTCTTGTTTGGTATTTTTAAAATGTGTGTAGTGTTTCAGTATTAAGACGTAGTTTCACTTATTATTCTTGCACAGTTTATAGAAATAACGGCCAAGCCAAAGTCCAGTGGTGGTTTCCAAGCGTTTTATTTAGACTTAATTTGTAAACTAAAAAAAAAATGATATTGTATATTAGATAGAAGAAATTATTTGGAATTTATTCGCGTGGAATATTTGTATATTTGTTTGTTTGTAAGCGCACAGCATCCCATCCCCCTTCCCAAGTAACTGACGGATTATAATAAACGTAAATTCATGTTTATCTGTACCCTTAGTACGAGTTTGCTTTACGTTGAACGAAAACGAAACGAGAGCGCGTTCGGCGCATTGATTGGCCGGCTCGAATGAACCAACCAATCAGAGCGCCGAACATGCTCTCGTTTCGATTACTTTAAACGTAAAGCAAACTCATACTAAGGGGACTGAATGTAGATTAAACGTTTTGAAACGGGAGGGAAGTTCCAAATATAACATTTTAAAAACTATCATCATAAAATAGTCTGTCCTAAGCAGAATGCTCAAAATTGTACAGAAAATTATGAAGAACTCGACAGTTTAAAAAATTAAAAACTCCCGTTTCAATATCTTCTTATTATCTACATATCTAATTATAAGAACACTTGATGTATTGGAACTCATACCTTATGGATTTAGCTTTACGACCCTGAATCCCATGCTCCTAAACGTTAACTAATGCTATCTCTTACTAACGGTAAAAAGAAAGATGGCCGACTTCAGACCTGTCAAATTTGACAGTTCAAAAAATCAACCTGTCTCTTTCTAGTAACCAATGTTAGTGAGAGATAGCAATAGTTTTATTTAATAGGTGTACCAGCAAACCTTTGCTAAACCCTAACAAGCTATTAATTAGCATAGTCGTATTTAATTTCCAATTTAGCTCTCATCACATTCTGGATAAATGTTATTGATCAAAATTATTCAAAAATATCTACAGACAAATCTGTAATTCTAAAACTTTGGTACCTAGTCACTAGTTTCTTTCATTAGGTATCTAGGTACATCCTAAATAAATACCTACAATAAAAGTACAGTAACTGTAGAAACTGTCAGTTTAACTCATTTACACAGCAGTCAGCATGCGCAGGATTCGAAAAAAAAATACTCATTGATCAACTAGAACATAACATGTATAGTTTTTAGGTTAGAAAAATAAATCTATTTTATACCTAAAGTTACTTTAATAGTTGTTTAGGTATGTGTAAAGCTCAGAACGAAGCTTCAAAACTGTCGTAATTTCATAGTGTCGCTGTGTCACGATAGATGGCGCTGTTCTTAATTTCATGTCATAATATGTCAACGTATTTTTTGAAATCGTAGCAGATGTAATTGTTTATTCATCGATAATGTAATTTGTGTCAGAAAATTAGTAGTGGACAATATACGAATTATAATTTATTTTCCATAATATATGTATGTACAGTTATTCTGTGTGGATATTGGAACCAACGCTATTGTATTTACTAATATTCATTGTAGTTGTGGATTTAAACGTATGTAGACGTCAATATCCCTTTATTATAAGTAACTCCATACTTATAACATTCCAAATTATTAAAAAAAACTGTAAATAGTCATTGCTTGGATCATCGGTAAACCGCTTTCTCATTCTAATTGTTAAAATAAGAAATTATAATTAGATTTAAGAACTTACTATAATAAAAACTACACTTCATTTAAGATGATGGTAGACATTTTAACGAGCTATTCTGAACTCTATTCATCAGACATAAGAGTTGAATTAACAATGCAAAAATGTATTTGCAATTGATGCAGATGCTTATAGTCTTATGATAAGCGTATTAAAGATCAAAATCGCTTGATCTAACTGCAGTTTTAAGTTGGTTAAATTGTCTAACATAATTTTAGATGAAGTATAAATGTTTCCGTTTTAAAAATCTCGTGTGTTTACTTTCTAAGTACTAGATACTTAATTTGTATTTAATTTCATAAATGTACATGTGTCGTAGATGAAACATGCGAAACTGGTTCTTATCGCTAAAGGCATAAGATCTGTTTTGTTACTAGGATATGCTGTAAGTAATTTGGAAACTGACGAAGTATTTTAGTTTGATTATTTTTGAAAGCAATGAAACAGATCTTAGGTTTCATTAATAAAATTAATGTTGCAATTTGTACTGAGACATTTATCAATATCGATACTTCACAAGAAGTAATAAAAAACACTAATTTTGACATACATACATACATATACAATAGGGATGATGACGGTGTATGAAAATTAAAAATCTATTTAGTCCGTCAGTTAGGTAATGAAAAATATTAGACACGTATTTTTTATTTTGTCATATAAGATAACAAAACTTAGATAAAACGAATCAAAGTTAAGCAAATACGTCATTTCTACGTATAAAATGTACATAGAAGTGACGTCACACGATATTTCAAATCAATATATCTTCGAAAGTATTTGTTTGCGTAAGAAAATAAATAATACGTGTCTAATGTTTTAAAATGATCTACAAGACGGACATTAAAATAAAAAATAGTCATCTACCCTATTCTATAATAGTCGCTACATACAATACATTACTAATGTCAAAAAAGTCGGAACGTCAACAAAATCTACGTCACAAAATGTCGTATTTTTCGACATTTTCTTTCCGAGTTGATGAATGTCTGAGTAAAGCAAGTTACCAGCTATATACCAGCACTGTAGTATACTAGACCACGTCATCCAAATCACAAATATCAGAATTGTATACTAAGGGAATTTTAGTGAATAAAATTTATTGACTGGTGCTTTCACAATATATTGCGAGTTTTATTTCTTTTTCCCTGTTTTCCTATAATATATAATATTTGTAATAGTACCTATCTACCTACCTACCTAAGTTACTGCACCGGCATGCCATTTATCAGAGGGGTGGTTTTCCGAAAAAATCACAAAATGTTAACGGCGTCATTATCCTCAACCAAAAGTTAACAATTTTGCCGATTGAAACACAAAATTTGGTTTCAATAAAATAAGCTGTGACACTGCTCTCAACCAATACAATAAAAATAAGGATGATAATAAGCTACCACGATGCTTAATAACGCAGGAGATTAATGATTTGTTAAATAAAAGTTAAAGTTTTTCGGAAAACCACCCAGCTAGGCAGATATGCACATTACGACACATAAGGCCGCTATACAATGTACACCCACTTTTCACCATTTGTGTTATAAGTCCCATGTAATAGGGGGTGAGTCTATTGCCTTATACTGGGCACAATTCTAGACTCCGTGCTGAAAAATGCCACCTACTCTTAATCATCATCATCACGCAAAACATGTCAACTTAAAAAACACGATTTTTGATTCTTATTGCTCAGCCGGCGCAGTGGCTGTTACGCAACGTGTCGTGGGTTCGATTCCTGCACGGGAGAATTGTGGTTCTGTGGGGTGTGGTTTTAAACCTAGATGTGATGTGTACGTTTCTAAAAACACACCTACGATATAAAACTAAATCCGAGTGCAAGTATAGAGCAACATATTTTTGAAAAAGTTCCATAATATAAAAGGGTCAGCGTCAATCTCAAACAACCGTTTGGTTTTGAGGCGTCAAATATTGTTAGCTACTTTTAGTTTTTCGAAAAGGTCTTTAGCTGAAAGGCTACTTACCATAAAATATGAAAAGACCCAATTTGAATATAAGTATGTATATAGTATGTAAATGAAAAACAGAAAGAACCTCCTAATAGTATTTAGCTTTTCATTATATTTCCTATTTTGTAGTAGGTATCTACAACAATATATTATAGCTATCTATCTACTGCTACCTAACTACTTGTCTGTTGCATATCTATCATTCTTAACTTTCATTATCTAGTCGAGAAAATGCGAGATAAACCGAAACGCGGTCACATACGACAGTAATTTATTATTGCTAAAAATCAACAAAATCCTTTGTTTAAATGAACAATAGATAAATGTGTGAAAGAGAACGTTAGAAGATAGCGTTCAGCGATCAGAGTTCAAGGCTTCTCTCTCACACGCTATCTAGAAACTTCGCGTAACGACAGTTCGACCGCGGCGGTCAGCGACACCGAACGCACGTCGCGTCGCACCGCGTTACGCGTTCTTCTATTTTATTCACTTTAACAAACCTTAACTATGTCCGAAACGGAAAGATTGATAGAACTCGTCAAAAGCAGACGGTTTCTATACGATTTAAGTGATCCATTGTACAAAGATCGACACAAACGAATGGAAGCATGGAAAGAAATCTCGCGGTTAATGGGCTCGGGCAGTGGTACTGGTGAGTTCACACTTATCATTGTATAATTTAACGCCATCTATCGTATTTTGCAAGTAATTAAATTTTGTTTTTGTTAAAGTATGCTAGATGGCGCTGTACATACTCGGAACGTAGTATTTTACTTAAAATATATAACGACATGTCTCTAATCTCGAAGAGGTAAGTAGAGGTGTACATAAATGTATGTTGTATATAGGGTGTCCCTGAACTCGACGTCTTAATGGTACCAGGTGAATCGGCACGGTGATCGTGTCTGTAAGAAATCTCTGATCTTTAAGAGATTTCAATGCGTAATATTTATATAGGTATGTAACTAAATTCAGTCTTTATTTTCAGCGCACATCTGGAGCGCAAAATGGAAAGGTTTGAAGGACAACTACGCTAAGTACAAGAAAACTTCTGAACCGGGTTTCGTGGAAGCGTACAAGAAGTACAAGCACTGGCCTTGGGCGGATAAAGTGAAGTTTTTGGACGACTGCGTCAGCACAACATGTAGAAGAGTTTATAATTACACTCCAAAGGAAATTCGGGAACCAAGTCCAGAGAATACTGACCCAAAAACTTCAGAAGACAATTTAAATGAAGGAACAAGCGAATGTGAAGTGAAAAAGGACTCGTTAGATGGCGTAGACCACTTCTTCCTAAGTTACGCGGAGACTTTTAAAAAGTTACCTCCTCGTATGCAAATTATGTTGAAGTTAGAAATAGCCACGTTGTTCACAAGGTACGAGTTGCAAGCTGATGGTATGTCCAAGGAATCTATTGAAAACATGCCGCGAATAGTCCCTCATCCTGTTAAATATGAATTCGATTTTGAAAATGATATCATGAATGAATGAGTTATTGATGATTACTGTTTTTTTATTGACTGTCTGTCTAGTTGTTTATTTTTAAATATCTATTAGATGAACCTATATCTTCTTACCGTGTTCCATCTTTTTTACCTTATCATTTTTTTATAACAATATCCTAATTTTAAGTAAGTCAAGTACATAAGTCATCATAATGTCAATCTTCACAATAAATTGCAATCTAAAGATCTTTCCTATATTTTTTTTCATCTGAGATTATGGTTCAATTCTTTTTTCAAATGTGTTTAGTACATTCCTTTTTAGTCGTTTACCGTTTATATAAAAATAACAATGGTTTTCTGATTCCAAATTGTCTAATATTTTAGATATTACTGTTTATATTTTTTTAAATAGGAATTAAGTATAAATGTTATTATTTCCATCTATTAGATATTGTTTCTATCTCACACAAATGTACTTGTATACGATTTACTAGTTCTTTGTACATTCTTTTTTAACGATATTGTGATGTATCTAGATGGTAAGTAAAGTAGCAAATATATTATAAGTTATACTTGTTCTTGATTGTTTTCTTATTGAGTATTTCCCGGACAAACAATACATAACAATCTTACTAGTTAATATTATAAATACGAAAGTTTATGTTTGTCTGTATGTTTGTGACTTAATCACGTCATAACGGCTGAAGGGATCGGGACGAAATTTAAAACAGCAATAGTCGGTGGTCTGGAGTAACACATAGGGTGCTTTTTATTCCACGGGACCGCAGGCGGAGCCGCTGGTAGAAGCTAGTGTTACATATAATTGAATTAATTCTTGGAAACTATTGTCTTTATTTAACAGACAACAGATATTCATTTCATTGAAATACATAAAATTTGACGCAAATTCTTTTAATTTTGCTATTTTTCTTCTGCTGCACGTATTACATTAGGTACAGATTAAATAATAAACATAACATAGGTAAATAGGTACCGGAGCTGCGGACTACCTAGCGGGTTTAACGGGGCTCCGGCTCGAAAACCAGGAGCAGGAACGGGGTGGTTTTTAGTCAGTAAGAGTCTGACACTCCCTCTCGCCTCGCTTATGGCGGGAGAAGTCAGAATGATCCCCCCCTCTTAAAAAAGGTAAATGGGTAAATAATTGTAAAATAATAACACAAAAACTCTTATCAATTGTATATTTGATATCAAATCTTATTACATAACACAGCTTATAACAAAAATTATTACATTTATACTGGCGCACGCGTCACGCGCCACGCAATGCAACACAGGCCACAGGTGACAGCGCTGCGATCTTTCAAATGTCATGTAGGTGCTAAATGTGCTTCATACTTGTTTTAAAACTTTCATCAAATGTTGAAATTGGACTGAAAATATTCAAAGATCAATCAATCTTTAGGAAAAAAACCGGGCGTTATTCGTAGATTTTTTTTGTGTCCTACGCAATATTTCGGAGTTTAAAATAAACATTGTTTTTCTTCTTCAACATTTAAAACGAATTAACAATAAATAAATAACGATGATGAAGATATTCAGTTGTGTACTTCTGAAATTCAGTTATAATACAGGGTGTAAACGGAACGCTCCCAAACGCCACAAACAGGTGATGGTAAAAAAATAGTTTTATTTTCAAAAAATTAAGGAATTCAATGTTTATTTTGTGTAATAATAGTTGTAATCAACTGCTTAAGGCTGATGTTGCATGAATAACACGAAAACAAAAACGATTAAAATTATAAAAACAAAAAATATTTAATGTTTTTCGGAAATGTTCCGTTTACACCCTGTATGATACAAATTATAAAAATGTAACATAGGTTCTCAGACCAATTTCAACATTAACATTGTGTCATTAAGACTCTTCTGTCTTATTTGCATTAAATAGTGTTCTAAAACAAACTTTGCATCGTGAGATTATAGTAAACACTACATTATTTTTAAAGAAAAACATAAAATTGCGTTGTCTCGTTTTAAAGCCCGACTCAATCAAATATAGATACAATTTCCATCCATTTTTATATCGACATTGTATTAAAAATCTTTTTATTTGTAGGAAAATATTCATTTAATGTCACAACGTTCACCTTTGTGATAAAGATAGAAGATACAAGAACTATCGATAGCAAAATCATTTAAAGAAACACGTCCACTATGACTCGAAATCTTGACTACTTAATATCGATAAAACAAGAACATCACTATTGGCTCAAGGTGAACGTTGCCTCCAAAAAGTACAATGAAACATTGAAAACTTGAGAAACTAACTCCTAACATATAAGTACTCTAACATATAAATCACACCAGTTTTTATAAACAACTAACTTTTAACATTCATTTCAGATACATCTCGTAGAGATTCGTCTAGGAATCAACATTTATAACATTACACATCGATATTGTCTTTTTTAATACAATCCCTACTTGGACGTCTCTTTGATTTCATCTAGCTATGACATTTGGTGGTTCCCATTTAGAGATGTGACACACAAAGAGGAAAATCTATCGATAAGTTTCTAAGTGAAGCAAAGACTAGATTAAAATGACGAAGTTTCTTATTAAGAGTAAAAATGTGTCTTATATTTATGGGACTTTATAATGTCTTACGGAATACAATATAAAAACAAAATCTTTACCATCAAAATCATAGTCTATTTTTAGGATTGGGACATTTTATCGATAAATTAGAACATGTTCCATGAATCTTTTCAAATATATTTTTTAAATTATTGAACAAGTGCCTTCTCTAAATGGGATACCCCATAACACCAACACAAATAGTATAAAACACTAAACAGTGATACGATTAGGCAAGAGAGTTATAGATGTGCGTTCTAGTGAGTGCACCGCACTACTGACTTAAATACTTATACAAAACAATACGAGTTACACACTATGACTATCCAAATTAGTTTTTATTGCTAATAAAATAAGATATGAATTCTAGTTCAGATATGTTTGAACTGTGTAGATATTTAAACATTTTGGTCCGAAGTAGATTTTATTTTATCAAAATTTTCATTTTTTTTGTTCCAAATGGTTTAGTGATTATGATTTCGTAGAAAAACTATAATATATGTAAGTTCTTATAGTTAGTTATCAAGATTACATCGAAGTAGAAAGCGAAGATGTCATTGTAATTTCATAACGATTTAATAAGTATAACTAAATAATTTTAATCATCTGAATATACATCTAAACTCAAAATTGTTCATGAATTTGTGATTTTATTCAGTAATGCAATAGGGCGTTGTAATATACCGTATATTCATAGATATTGGGTAGGCTTAATAAGTTTAAGTCTATTTTTTTCGTTTACATTTAGTTAATAGTAGAATAGATTACATTTTCTTCACATCCAAATCCATAGATAAATATTTCCCATACATGACCTCTTTAAATGAACTGACAGATAAAATTGTCTATGGTTTCGAGTACAGTAATATTTAAAATCTCATTATCGATATTTTAAAAAAAGAACGACTCACCTAACTGGTAACGGTCCTTATAACAAAATAAAAAAATGTCTAAAAACTAAAATATAATTACAAAAATCATTCGAGTATACATTAATAACATGATTTTATATACAGACTATTAAATGCACTCTAAATTAATAATGCTGTGTATTAGTAAAGTCGTATAACTGGGCAAGACAGTGTATTTCGACATAGACACGCTTTTATTTTACATTTTCAAATGGCAGAGCAACGGCAGGCAAGTTTACATTGCGAAGAAACATTTTGATTCATTATATTTCAATTAATCCATAAATCATTAGTTAGACTGACAATGACACATTAAGTATCAAACAGTTCCCTTAGTATGACTTTGATTTACGTTTAAAGTAATCAAAACCAGAGCGCTTTCGGCAATTTGATTGGTGGGTTTATTCGAGCCAACCAATCAGAGCACCAAATAGGCTCTTGTTTTGATTACTTTAATCGTAAATCAAACTCATACTAAGGGAACAGTAAATGATTACACCGAAAAAAAAATTGGAAGTAAATGGTAGGTAATGTCATTACTAGTCGTTAAAACACTAAAAGACAGTGGACACTGGTAAACTTTACGAGTTTCCCCGCACATATTACATCGATATAAACTCACTGAGTATTCGTAAAAGTCTTGTAGATCGCTACAAATGGTTTGGAACCACACAATTCTGGGAAGAGAGCATTTCAGAAGGCATTGTATTGACGTGCAGTGAAACGAACGCTCAAGCGATATGCTACGTCGCTTGCTGACTTTGAACTGACAATGTTTCTTTGTAGAAACAAGATTTTTTAAACAAGTTTGTTCAGATTCTAAGCCTGTGTCTGCAAGGACACATACATTACCTCCTGTTCGTAGAAAAGTATCAATTTGATGTAGTATTGTCACGCCCAAAGCCGGCATCGACTGTGCACAGACGTACATACAAATCTAACTAGAAATATTGTTTATAATAAAAAATCAAATCTCCATTTGTGGAGATAACGATATTGTTAGTGTTCCCATAGTCGAAGTTGTCGGGAGCTCGTCCCGTCGACATGAAGCCTCGTTTGAGGAAAATCGTCCAAATACTTTGATACGTTGGTATATCTAGCTTTGGGTAAGGACGGCACAGGGTGTGTGAGTGTGTGGGATTATAGGAGGCCTCGGTCCAGCTCCTTGCGCAGCATCCTGGACAGTTTCAGCACGTCCTCGTCCACTTGGCCGGCGAACATGGCGTCCAGCAGCTCGCCACGAGACGCGATGGCAAACACCCCCGCGAGCCTCGACACTGATTTGTCTGTGAGGTGTCGCTCTACCACGGCTCTGGAAATTTTTAATGTATAATAGATTAGTTTGTCTGGACTATATTGTAATGTTCATAAAGACAAATAGCAATACGTCATTATGATTTTCATTACATGTTTTGTCGAGATAGTTACGTGTTACTAAACAGAGACCCACTTTTGGCATCTCGCAAGTTAGCCCTGCATACCTAATGACCCCTTAATTTATTTAAAAAATCCTCCAACCAGGGTCCCACTTTCAAATGATGTAAATGATTATAATACTTACTTGAGAGACTGGTGTGACTCGCGCAGTGCATCCTGGAGGAAGCCGCGATCGTATGAGAAGTCCACCTCGCAGAACGACACCACTGCCATCAGTACATTCTGGAACACCACGGAGCAACAATTAAAACTTATCACCGATTGAATTAATTTATTTTTAGAGCCAGTCATTGTACTGCAGACGATAAAATTGGGTGTTTCCTGTTAAACTTTATAAATAGGAATAAAACTTAAATGACTTGATGTTTGTAATTGTCCTTGGTTTAATTATGTTGCTAACGTTTGCCTTAATTGGGTAGAATATTGAGTCTTAACAAAATTCAGTTTGGTGATCATTGTTTGGTAAAGGCCAGGAAAATGCAAGATCTAACGTTAATTAAAAAAAAAACACGTTCCCTACACTAGGATTTTCTCCTGTGTCGTAGGTGCGTTTACAAACATACAATTTCACATGCACGTGACACCCAGACCCGAAACAACAATTTGAGGATCACACAAAGAGTTGCTCCGTAAGGAAATCAAACCCTCTACACGTTACACGACGGCCAGTTGCCCAGCCACCGCACCAACCGTGCAGTCAAAACAACAACGTTATCCCTCAATTTCTTTCTTTCTGACTACTCACTCAATAGATAAATGATTAAATAATGTATCAGAGATATTGTAAAAAACATTTTTTTTAAAAAGAGTAACGATGGAGTTTCTTTCTCGTTCTTCTCCATTCGAAGCAACACTTTGGAACGAGCGCCTAGCTTCACTGACAGACAGACTGACAGACAATTCAATTTGACGTTTCAAAAGGGCCTTATTTAGGATTAATTGAAATAAATGCATTGACTTTGACTTTGAACTTTGACTCACGTGGAACTTGGACCGGAACGCAGCCAGCGCGCGCTCGTCAGCGGCCGACAGCTGCCCGTGCCTGCGCAGCACGCCCAGCTTCACCGCCGACTTGATCACGTGCTTCACCAACTTCTCCGCTTCTCGCTTCTCCAGGCGCTCGCGGAGTACCGTCAAAAACTGGAATTGAGAAGACCAGATATAGTAAGAAATCTAAATGCTCTAAAGGTGCTCCCACACAGCAGTTATATAACGTTAGAGACTGATTTAACATTTGTTTATTTAACAAATTATAACAGTAATTGTAGAGTATGTTACACGCTATTGCAAATGTTATATTGTTACACATTGTTGTATAACGTTATATAACTGCTGTGTGGGAGCACCTTAGATAACAACAATATTGATTTTGTTACTTAACGCTTAATTCAGACTATGATGAGGAATACTTGAATACATTTGTGTGCCCGTGGCCAAGAGATCTGATTAGCCTCGAAACTAGTTGGGCATCCTCGTATTAAAAAAAAAATGTGAATAAGCAGCTTGAACATTTTCTAATGCTACAAAAGGCAAAATCGGAAATGCTAAGAGTTTTCAAACACGTTGTGTAACATAAAATAAGTAAATAAGATTAACATAATATTACCTGGTCCAGCAGTTTAGCGGCATGCTCATCGAGCACGAGTGCGCGTGCGCTGGCCGCGCCGCCCACGCGGGACAGGAATTTCTTCTGCGCGCGCAGCGAGATGTCGCGAGCGCACCAGGCGCCGCCTTCCATTGCTGTAGACAAGGAAAGAAGATACATTAATTAAATATTTCAACGAAACAATCAGTTCATGCAAGGGCACAAAATACCAACTCGAAAATACGAATAAAAAATGTCTATTGATGAATCTTTTTCTTTTTTCATTCTCCTCTATCAGACGTTGTCACATCTATGTCCCTCTCTTTCGTTTTTCATAATTATTTTCTATAGTAGCTAATCATGATTAAATTGTAATATGGTTTCATTTACCTATACACCTATTTTTTTAATGATTTACCTAATACTATTTGTGTACAAAAGATGTTCTTGATCTGTTTCCAAAGAGAAAATGCGAAATCAATTCCAAAGATAGCGTATGAGAGAGGCATAAAATGTAAACGATTTGCAGATAAGCAATACGGCAATACCACGCCATTACTAGAGCATTCCAACATTCCGTGTTCATAAGAATAAACTTTTTGCAATCTCACTGTTCAATGGTTCGCGTTTATACTAGTACGTAGGTAATAATTAAATCGCGACCGAAATCTGAACTAATAAATTTATTCGGAAATGGCAGCCTACATAACCTTAATTAGATTCGTTGATCTAAAGATAATATTAGCTAATAACGATAGAATTATCGATAAAGTATAATCATATTATAAACGTGAAAGTTTGTTTGGATGTTTGTCCGTCAATCACTCTGAAACTACTGCACGAATTTTGATGAAATTTGGTATACAGATAACCTATGAGCTGACTTGGGTGATAGGATACTTTTTATCCCACGAAAACGCGGGCGAAATCGCTAGCAGAAACTAGTTGAAATTAAAATAATAGTACCTAACCTACGCATCTGTACCATCCCACATAAAATATGTCCTCTAGTCTGTTTACAATTGGTTAGAGGAATCTACTTCAATTCTGTGCAATGAACAATAACAATTTCAATTAGATCTCCAGTAACTGGGGCATTGCATTGTACGCTGTTAGCTTTCATTGCATCTGTTTATCTGATTCAAACACATTGCCATTCATACATATCTAAAGAATATAATATTTAACATTCTCTGCGATTTAATCGAAGGTTTTGATAGAAACCTGATTAAAAATAGGACGGTCTCAAGTCGTTGTGAAAAGAGGTTTGCTAAGATCTCTCTTAAACCTTTTTAAACCTCTTAACAATGTTTTTAATTAAATTCCAACAAAACTATCCGGAGCTGCGGACTACCTAGCGGGTTTACCGGGACTCCGGCTCGAAAAGCAGGAGTAGGAACGGGGTGGTTTTTAGTCAGTAAGAGTCTGACACTTCCACCTCGCTCAAGGCTCTTGCCTTGATGTCTTCTCTTGAAGACATGAGATGATTTTCCTACCTTAAAAAAAGAGGCAGTTAATAGACTATATCAAAAGAAAACAGTACTGCTAACCAAATATGACGTCCCCAGATTTCTACCACGGTAGCCAGTCTCAAATTAGACCAGTCAACACAGGAGACAACAGTAGACAAGTACAGTTGCACTCTCAGTCCCCTCAATCCCATTACTTGACGGCAATCAGACACAGTTGTTGAAAGGTCAGGTGCTAACTGAACTCAGGTAGTTACCAACTATCTATAGGTATTGTATATATGAGAGCATTATCCCTTTGTCGTCGGTTTCCATGGCAACCGACGTTGTTATCAGGCGGGACGGTGCAGACACATCGTCGTCGGATATTGCCCGACCCTCGACTGTGACGTCAGCTGTTCATACTCGAACAGGTGTGTTTTTAACTGCAGTGTGTTGATCTTGAAAAGTTTTCTTTTGTTTAAGTTGAGAATCTCCTAGTGATTAAGTGTTTTCGCGTTTCAATCCAAAACGTTTGAATTTATACTCCTGTTTTGACTGTAGACTTGGACCTCTATGTTAAAGGGTACCAAAGTGTACTCCAACACCAATCATCATCAATCATCAACAACAGCCTATTAATGGCCACTGCTGACCAGTCTCTGCTCACATGGAGAAGGTTGAAGCATTAATCACCATGCTTGCTCAATGCGGGTTGGCGATTTCAAACTTATAATCATAAATTATAAGCCCAGGTTCCTTCACCGTTTATCAGTACCTAGTGTCTAAATAATCTTAGAAAGTACATATAATTTGGAAAAAGTCACATTGGCACGTGCCGTTGCCTCATGTATGAGGAACGGGTGCCTTAAACCTCCGGGCAACCACGACAACACCAACTCATTTCCGATATAAAAAAAATACAATGCCTTACAATATAACTGGTAAAGTCCATAAGTGATGTAGTGTTTATTGCCTGTCCATTACAATTAAAACAATTGCAAGTTATTAGCACATAAGAACTAGCTGACATTGCAGCTGCAAGACTGCCAGCTGCTCTTTCTCACATGAGCATCGTATTGATTATCACCTTTATTTCCAAGGCATTTAGACTGGTTTTTGCAATGCAAGTGCTAAATTACACTGAACTTTATGTGACATTTACATGGTGGAAAATTATATAGTGGATAAGGAACTAATGATATGTTCTATGACCTCACATAGTCACCTTCGTTTCAAAACATAGGTTATTAAAGTTGAGAAAGGTGAAAGTTCCGGTTGTATAGCACGTAAGGGGTTGCTATTCTCAGTAATGTTTAATTGTATAAGTTTATTATTCTAAGAAGACAGAACGGATACTTTTACAGTATGAAGAAAAGAGAATATAGTATGATGTGATAACGTCTGATGGGACAAAATAGAAAATCGACCTAAAGCAACATAGAACATACTACGTCACGCCTTTTACCCCCGTAGGGGTAGGCAGAGGTGCGCATTACGGCACGTAATGACGCTATACACCCACATTTCACCATTTGTGGACAAGTCCCATGTAATAGGGGTTGTGTCTATTACCATATACTGGGTCACGAAATTTTTGAAACACCGTAAAAAACACAGTAATGCTTTGCCCGACCCGGGAGTCGAACACGAGACAAGGAAGACAAAAGTAGTTTCATAAGTGACAGTCATACAACAGATAACGTTCATAAAGGAAAAATATGTCTTACAGCGCTGCAAGAGCGTAATGCAAAAATAAGAACGGACTTTTAATAGGTACGAACAGAGAAGTAGCCATCCGTTTAAAAACCAATATGAATGAATATTGCTAAGCAAAAACAAACCCGACAGACATCACACACTTATGTTCTGTGAATTCAGGATATGTCTTCGTAAACATGGCAGAACAATAGCTGTAGCCTGCAGGTGAGAATCTGAGCCGAGTAATAACAAACACGGCCGATGTATGTTTTAGAAAGTGGAAGGTAATCGGTAAATAGGTAAATCACGATAAACGCCCTGGGGGATAACATATGGGCCACGAAATAGCTATTGATAGTTTCTTGTCGTCAGTTAAATAGATGCTAGAAAAGAAGTAATTCTTCTGCAAATGGTATGCATAAAGACAGATCGTAAAGAAAAGTAAAGAAGTGAAGAAATGGCTTGACCATATTTGGTGGATGATTGAATGAATTTAATTTATAAACTTGACAAGAGCTGTTTATTTTGTAAGGTTTTCTTGTTATGAAGGAGCGGGGTCTCCTAACACAGGCATACTTTGCTTAAAAGGAGTCCCCCAAACACGATTACCCAATGTTTTAACAAATGGCAACAATAAAGGATATTTTCAAGAGCGCCATATGCGTTTTGCGAAGTTTAGGCAGGAGATATTGTACCAACACCTTTGGAAATCCCGATTCTTTTTTCTATTCTCGTGGTTATAACTTCGAACATTATCACAAGTGCTACGACCAATTTGGACATAGAAACAACAATTTGAAATGTTGCCAGAACCGATTTGATATTTTGTACATGGCTACACTGGTTCCCTTGGACAGTCTGCCAGCTGAATATCCAAACAAATGGTATCAGATTCGGTACCGCTTTCTGCAATTTGGATCAATTTCAGAGTCGTTTGAAGTCCAGCGCTCTGGTTAATGGTGGCAAATTGCTTTTATCAATATGGTCGGCTTAATTCAGTTGCTATTTTTAAATGAGTTTAACGAGTATACTTCAAATAAGGTTAAAGGATGTAGCACATTCATATTGTATCTCATATGACTCCCTAAGTCCCCTGCGGACTGCCTAGCGGGTTACCGGAGCTTTTTAGTCAGTAAGAGTCTGACACTCCCTCTCGCATCGCCCAAGGCGAGAGAAGACATTGAATGATTTTCCCCCTCAAAAAAAAGTCCCTAAATGGGGAAGAGGGAATCCACATATCACTGGTTTGCCTCTGCATCACTCAAAGGTTTGGTTGGTAGAAAATGCCTACGGCATTAAGACTGCCTTGTGTACACATTTATGTGCATGAAGAGTTAAATAAATAAATCTCATATATTGAACAGAACATACGTAGGGGTCCTTAACTTTGATAAATCAAATATTTGTATGCAAACTCATTATGTAAAGGAATTGAATTTTGCATACAAAGTACTATATTACTAAAGTTGGCAAAACAACCGCATTAGTTCCATTAGGAGCATCCTTTTTGATGGTGATAACGGAGTATTTATACACATACGGTGCACCGACATTATCTATGTAATATTACAATGTAAGCCAAGATAATTTTATATTTTTAGTAAATGTTAAACCAGTTATTGACACGTAGTTCTATTTCTGCGCAATTCTGAAGCCACACACTATTTCTATAGATTCTTTTTAAGCCCTATCTCCCTCTGAATTCAGGGTTTCTTTTTTTTTGAGAGGGGTAAATCATCCAGTGACTTCCACCGCCTTGGGGGAGGCAGGAGGGAGTGTCAGACTCTTACTGACTAAAAACCATCCCGTTCCTTCTCCTGCTTTGAGCCGAAATTCAGAGCTACATTAGCAAATTCAAATACATACAACAGTAGCCAATCTTTCGCGACATTTTGGACAATGATGTTTTGTATCCATTAATGATAGTTTATTCACAGTCCATTCACATTTCTAACTCCAAATGTTGGAGTTATTTGACAAGCATTTCTATCATTAACAACATTCCCAACGCACCCTAAAAAAAAATATCAACGCATTCACCATTGAATTTCATTTGCAAGGAAATCGTCCATCACGAATTTACAATAAATAATACATCCATTAGTTACTCGTACATATAAACTATTTCAGCAAGTCACCCCACCATTGCCGTGGTCACCGGTGTTGTTAAACCACCACGAACCAAGGTCAAAGTCAAAAACATTCAAGGACAAACGCCGATCGATTTGTTTGCGAAGGCATTACTTAACTATTAATGATATTCTGTATATTATGTGTTAGTAAATAATGTTATATATTGTGTATATAGAAACTTAGTTCAAGTTAGTAATCTTTAGGCAGATAGCTGTGGAGCTTCGTTACGTTTTGCTTCGATTATACGAAATACGAATTATGTTATACGATCATGTAACAGTAATTGGGACAAATCTGTTCCAATATATTGATTTCCAAAAGACCAATAATACTTTGCTCGACTCAATTATTGAACCTAATAAGTATTGTACCTAGCGGGTTTACCGGGGCTCCGGCTCGAAAAGCAGGAGTAGGAACGGGGTGGTTTTTAGCAAGTAAGAGTCTGACAATCCGTCTCGCCGCACCCAAGACGGGAGAAGTCATTAGATGATATTCCTTCCTCAAATAAAGAAAAGGCCGCCAGATTTTTTTAAACTGTATGTCTAACGATGACGAGTAGTCATCGTGACGACTTATCCTATCTTCCTATGGTTCCTGGGTATGGTTTATGATCCATCATAAAACCCTCATATTTTAAAACAACAACCAATGTTTAAGTCCTACACAATACACAGGAACTAGATAACAGACGAGCCCTTAAATCGTTGAATTTCAGATACCTTTCAATTCGTATTGAATCAGATCACAATTATCGATAACATTGAAGCGTGAAGGATCCGAACGATTGAAATGAATCGAGTTCCGAACTTACCTGGAAGTTTAATTTAACCGGTGATTTAATATTCAAATATCAGATTTAAGGTAAAGGCAGAGAGAGTTTTTGAGATATCTACTTTGTTTTGTAATCGATATCTGTTTACAATTGTTTGTTGTGTTGATTTGAAAATATAGAATCCCACAAAAACATTTCATGTTAAATGTTGCCAAGACGAGACCATATAGCTCGCACTGTCAAAAAGTAATCAGATCCCGTGTAGAGCCAAGTTTCTAACCCTATACTTTTGAACTGGCGAGTTGGCCGCACGGACTTTTTGCTATTCGTCATATGGGCTTGAGCTTAAAAATCTATTCAATCTTCTAAACTCTTTCCGTGCGGCCAACTCGCCAGTTCAAAAGTATAGGGTTAGAAACTTGGCTCTACACGGGATCTGATTACTTTTTGACAGTGCGAGCTATATGGTCTCGTCTTGGCAACATTTAACATGAAATGTTTTTGTGGGATTTCATTTCTTTTTGTAGGTTGCTTATGATAGAAAGATAAAATGAGCGACAAATTCACCTACTAAACTACTAAATTTATAAGAAAATTGGAAACGTAATCCTAATACTTTTTATCAATGAAAATTAAAACACTAGTATCTAAACCTTTACCTACTAAACTACTAACAATTAAATATTAGGCAAATGGTTTTTTTCTCCGCGATAGCAAACTTTTAAATCACCGAAATATTCCGAAAACTTTTCATTCAACGAGACAACCGTCAACGACGTCTGCCCTCGCGCGTCTGCCCGCGTTCGGGTGCCGCGCTCGCTGACGGGCCGATTATTTTTAGCTACTGCGCGGGGACGAGGGGGCAGGCGGCGGGCGTTGGCGCATACTATACTTACGATGCTTATGTTCAAAAGTATAGGTTGATTAATAAACACTTACCGAAGTGAAGTGTAGTAATATTATTCATATCTAAGTACTTATGGGTAGGATAATGTTTTGATTTGATGAAAAGTTTGTGTTCTATGTACTTGTGTATAATTTTCAGATCTCAAGCAGGAAATAGGGAATTAAGTTTCCCTATTTCAGATTTTTACCCCTCCGCGGCCGCATTCAGACCTCTAGCGTCAAAAGTTGCGGAAGTCTCGAACAAACTTTCACCCCCTAGTTTAAGGGGTTGGGGGGTAAAAGTTCCAAGTTTTAGGATTTTTTGTTGTTTGGGTACTAATACTAGCTTACATACCAAATTTCAGTTTTCTAGGACTTCAGGAAGTACCTTAAGAATTTTGTTGATCATCAGTGAGTGAGTGAGTGAGTGAGTGAGTGAGTGAGTGAGTGACGAAATCGGGGTATTTTAGATATCAATAAAATCTAAAGTATAAGAGCTATGCAATTGAAACTTTAGAGGTTTATTAAGTCTACCACTGACATTATATCCTGAAAATTTTGTTTATCTGGTATAACCCAAACTCAAGTTATGAAGGTTCAAAAATACGACGAAGCGCTTCGAGAAAAGGTAGGTAGTGCCCTTGCGCTTCGCTTGGCTCGTCTTGGCGGGGCACTACCGTGCCCCCAGATTAAACAGGTTTTTTCTTGGTACAGGACAGATTATTTGATAGGACAAGAATATTTTCCGTCACTTCGGATATGTTATTCGCACTTCCAAAAAACTAAGCTATGGATGGAGTCTTGAAAATGAAAGCACGAAGCAACTCTTTGTGTGATCCACAAATTGTTGTTTTGGGCCTGGATATCATACGTGTATGTGAATTCGTATGTTTGTAAACGCACCCACAACACAGGAGAAAATCTTAGAAGGACACAATTTTTTGTAATAAATATAAATGGCTTAACATTATGTTGTATATTCCATGGATGAAGGAATAGTTAGAGAACATAAAATGTACCATAAACTTTTCACCTTTTATATTATGACTCATAATATAAATTGGAAATACTATACTCATTATAGCACATACTAATATGGTATCTAAGTATAGAAATAAATAATAAACACAGTACCAATAATAGGCAGAGTAATTAGAGCCTATTCGACAGCTGTTTGTTCACATGACTCATAGGTACAAATTAATATTCTAAATAGTCAATCAAACAATGACTAAGAACTTAATAACTACTTTAAATATAACTACAAAGTATTGTAACCAAATTGCTATCGTATACCTATGGGGTAAGGTTGAAAGTTGAAGTAGAAACAACGGCCTTGTAACTTGAACTTGTAATTCGAAACTGATGACTCAGCTACAGCTGGTTTGGGTTTTTTTAGGGTTCTGTGTAGTGTTTAGGACTCTGAAATAAAGACTAACCGCCGTACTCAGTTATTTATGGTTACTTAACCCAGTCCTTAGCAATTACTACCTAGCGGGTTTTTCGGGGCTCCGGCTCGAGAAACAGGAGTAGGAACTCCTGTCGCCACGCCCAAGACAGGATAAGACATTGGATGATTTTTCCCCCACAGAAAAAGTCCTTAGCAATTGTTTACATACTTAGAAACAAGGATATTTCTTAGAAATTAATAGAATATTTGTAAAGCCGTTCCATAGTCCAGCAGTAGGACTAACAAGGACTGCTGATGTATTATTTTCTACCATACAAAACAGTAATACCTACGGAACTTCACACTACTAATCAAACTAACACCTCCAACTTATTTTGTACCAAAAAAATGGCGCGCCCATACTGTTCCGGTGATGGCTGATACAGCAATATTACCATATAGCGTGTCCCATCAACCTTGGAGATTGGAGGGGTGCCAAACTTTCCAAGTACACAGCTACACATCAACCTACACAAACCAGTATAACCTGACCTTTGATTGTGCGAATAGACCATACAAAGCGAGACCATGATAGACTGGTTTTGTACAACTCGATGTGTCCGTGTGAACATACAGTAAAGTCACTTTACAGTAGTTTAGAAACACGATAAAGTGGATGACACATGTGGTTGTGTTGTTGCTTTATGTTAAAATTGGTGATAAAGCTGCTTATGGAGGTAGAAAGAGCTTATGAGAAGGGGTTTATGGTTATGGTATACTAGTGTGGCATAAACCGTAATGGTGAACTTTAGAAACAAAATTGTCTTGAAGGTAGATCTCTATTTAGCCTTAAATCAATGTTGAAACGTTGCATTTTACAAGTCCTTCTATTTAATTAGAAATGAATTCTAACTTTAGTTTTACCGTTAATTTAATGTATTCTGAAAAATATTGTTTAAAAATACTGACATTCTTAGTATTCTAAGGTGTTTTGCTTAAACCAATACTGATTAATATTACTTGGAACCTTACAGTTTTTCGCAAAAATTGTAAACAAAACAGAATATATTTTTACACTAAGAATACCTACTTTAGCAGTACCTTTTAAGCTAATACCGTTTAGAAAAATAACGAATCATTATAGCTTAAGAATTTAATGAAAGAAATATCTTACTAAGCAACCACCTACATAGAATAATATCAAATACCACGAAAACATGACCCACTGTTTTCCACCTAACTAAGTACAACCAATGTCAAGTTCTCAACGCGCCCTTACAATGTCAATGTTCAGATTTAGCTGGCCAAGACCTTCAACGAGAGATCTTGATTAGGGTATTTCGTAACCCCTTCCATCCCAAATGGGTTTCGGTAGGGTTACCTACGTAAGTGCTACATGTGTTAGTGGGTGATAGTGTACCCACCGTGCGTCTAGGGTTGTAAAGATCCTCGCTAGATTATCGGGCGAAGAATATTGCTTGTGCGCTGAAGTTTTTGAGGTTACGTTGGCATAAGTAAATGTCCTACCTAACCTTAAGAAAATTGTTATAAAAAAGGTGCAATCTTACAGTTCTATTGAGTTTAGTTAAGATGGTGAGAAAAACCTATGTCTTCTTTTACATAAAACTTTGTCCACACTCCTATGTTGTGGGTGCGTTTACAAATATACAAGTTTACAGACACATAACACCTAAACACCCAGACAACAATTTGTAGATCACACAAAGAGTTGCTACGTGCGGGAATCGAACCGCAAAACTAGCAGTCGAGTCTTTTTTTGCTGCATTTTCTTTTTGAATATTGTGGCACGATTTGCACATGATGTAACATTAGATGAAGAGAAATTGAATCTAAGTATATACCTACAATCAAATATGTAAATACTAGATACACATACAATTTCCTTTCCTACAGCATAACTATTTCAAACCAAAAACCTGTACACAAATCATTTTACAATAGTCGGTGGAATGTTCCAGAAAACGGGGTGGAACGGAGGAACACGGTCTCCCATCTATCACGTAAAGCAACGTGACCTGGCTGCGAATACTCCGTGAATGTAGATATGAACACAAACAGTGTGTTTGTTTGTCATGGCTATACGTTTATATGCGAGCCGATGGAAAATTTCGGATAACTTCATGATTGGGAGGGCTGTAAGTTCATAGTGTGGATGGTTTCTTTTTTGCCTGAAGACAAAATAGTAGGTCTGATATTTGGTTGGTTTATGTCTGTTAAATTAAAGTTTAGGGAGTAAAATGTTGTACTTCCGATTTCTCTCGCCTTGGGCGAGGCGAGAGTCGGGAGTGCCAGACTCTTACTGATTTAAAAACATCCCGTTCCTACTCCTGCTTTTCGAGACGAAACCCTGGTAAACCCGCTAAGGCAGACCGCAGGTCTATATATAATCACTGATGAACAATAATTTTGTTTACAAGATCAATATAATATAATCACCAAAGTTTATTTTTTTTATGAATACTTCAACTTTCCTTTACACACAGCCAACAACGTTCATCCCGAATAAATATTCACAACAGTACCTATACAAGGCTGAATGGTAGCAAACGTAGCGAGACCCCAAAAAGGTCATCAACCTCATGAAGTATCCTTATTTATAACTTGTAATAAGCGTGTTCCCAAACGTCCATGCCTAATAACGCTGTGATTCCTATCAGAGACCAAAAGTCCTATATTTCTGTCTAGATTCTAGATATTTTTAGTAATTTATGATAATGAGATTTTTTTCACGATAACCGCTGTAATTGAGTTGTTGGGATTGCGGATTTTCAGTCGAAATGTTGTTAAAAATTCAGCTTTACTTTATGTAATAATAACTTATAGTTTTTGAGGATTTAATTCTTTTGTCATACTAATAATCTTTTAACGGTGACGGTGGCTGTAAACCGGCTGCTGTGTAACGTGTAGTGGGTTCGATTCCCGCACAGAGCGAATTGTTGTTACGGGTTTGGGTGTTATGTGTATATGATATTGTATATTTGTAAAAGCACCCACGAGACAGGAGAAAATGCTAGTGGGGCAACGTTTTTAAAAAAAAAGGTAAAATAATGTACGATATGTCTCCGAAAAGTCATGAAAAATACCGATCAGATATTTAGTTATACACTGAAATATATCTAGACTTACAAAATAAACGCCCATATAATACTATCGATAAAATACCTTTAGAACAAAAATATCCTTTAAATGATTTATTATTATAGCCAAGCCAGGAAGCTAGGTCCCGTCTGCCTCCAGACCTTATAGATTTATGGCTCAGTCTCTTACAATGGCGTAATCTTACGGGACTAGGCACAAAGGCTGCAGAGACTGCACGACACTACACAGCCAATTAGCTGTCTGATGCTTTTAATCTTAAAACAAGACGAGAAATGTAGTGTGTGCTTGTATGAAAGGGGGGGAAAGACTTTGTAATTTGTTTTTTTTAGAGCTATTTAGGACTAGTGGTTTTATGCTGTTGATGAAGCGAAAGAGGTATGAAAGTAAGAATGGTAGCAATTGATGTTCCATTGTCTCTTCCTACCCACATGGGAGAGAGCTGTGAGGTTATATATGGTTTTATGCTATCGTAGCTCATGGTATATGACGATTAATATCACAATCATAAGCCTTCTGAGTATGATATATGTAGCTATAGATTATAAAAATGGAGATGTAGGTAGGAAGGCGTCGCGGCCTGTGCTATAAGCCTTCTTATAAACAGACTTATACATTCTTCCTAACTTTGCCGAGATTTACATTCCATGACAGATCTTCTCGCAACGTTTACATATCAGCCGGTCCCCCAGCCAATGATCCAATGATGCTAGCTTATAAAGCACCTATTTAATCAACTAAATATAACTATACTAATTACGGAATCCGTTTAACCTCAGCCAAGCGATATGATCAATCGCTCCTTGGACCAGCACATGTATTGTGCCGGTGTAATGACACACCTATTTGAATAACAATCGCGGTACGCACCATTGAGCGTAAACAGGAAAGTACCGATACTCCCAGGTATTCAGTACAGAGATCTAATTTCAAGTATATTTGTGGAGAAAATAGCTTTGTTTAGAAAGGTCAATATCACGTACTTCGTTAATCCCTGGGTCAAACACCTCATTAGATGACGTATAATTATTATAAATAATTTGACATAATATTATGAAAGGTATTAATATATACAAGATAGACAGACGACCTGGTAAAGGTCGTATGGAGTTGATGACTTCCAGCTGAAGCCCTATCTGAAATTCCTACATATGTACGGCATTGGAAGCCTTGTGGCTAACATGGTAATGATGACAATGTTGATGGTTATGATGAAATTAATACTATTCAAGTGTGGGAGAGCCATGCTTCGGCACGAATCGACCGGCTCGACCGGAGTGATACTACGGACGGCCTCCCAGAAAACCGATGTGAAATAACGTTTGCGATGTGTTTCGTCGTGCGAGTGAGGTGACCAGAGGCAGAATTACCCACTACCCAATCCCCGATTCCCCAACAACTCTTAAATTCCATTTAATGTGCACTGTTATCATTCACCAAGCTCACGTAAACAGAAAGCGGATATTTTACAATCATCAATCTGGTGACAGTAATAGCTGAGATATCTACTACAAACAAAGGATACAAGGGAATCTCATTGACAAGACAGATTCTGTTTATTAAGCAAACGAGATTGAGGAATTCATTTTGAAAACTAGTTGGAAATGTAACGAATTTTAGAGGTACGTAGGTGTGTAATCAAAGTCGAAAGTCAAAATCATTTATTTCAAATAGACCATGAAGGCACTTTCAAACGTCAAAGTAAATATAATAATGTTAACAATCTCTGTCTGTCGATCAGTCCACTAGTGAAGCTATTTGCTCGTACCAGAGTGTAGATAGGAGAAGAACGAGCAAGAAATTCCATATGTTAATCTACACACTGAAAAACTAATAGCCCCACTACACAGTGTGAATGTTATTAATTTTGCAATGACTCAAGTGGTTGGCTATTACCAGTACCTTACCACACACTTAAATTACTTATTTTATGCATAAAATTCACGCCACCATCGTGAGTTCACCCCATATGAAAGAGCGTTCCACTTTTTCAAACCTTTTTCGTTTCCGCATTCAATGGTGCCACTAAACAGCCAGGGGCCGTGTTAAAAGCAAATAAAATAAAAAGGTCACAAGACCAACTCTCTCCTACAAAAACATTTGGTAAATTTTTAAGGAAAATTGTCCAAAATACTGGTCCGATATTTCCTTATTGATATTCATTGTATACGAGTACTACTGGCTCTTAAACTAAATCAAAAAGTTAATGGATATTTTAATGAATCACGTGGTTTGTTTGTCAAGGTTATTAATTAAATTATGTTATGTAATTAAATTTTACTTTGGGGAAAATTTTGATTTGAACCGGGAGTGAGTCAGTCGTTTTGTCAAAGTTAGAGGAAGTATTAGATTGAATTAAAATGGTCAAAAAACATTGGGAAGAGAACACAAATGATTTATTTGGCAATACATGACCCTACAAGCCCTAAACTTATTTAAAACTCTTTGGGATACAAGCAGAAGAATGTGCACGATATAGAACAATGAATTTGCACTACACAAAAATGACCTACATAATAAAACAACAGACTAATTGTGCCAAAAAGAATAATCCGAAACTAATCTTCCACGGGCAAATTGATTGCTTTTCCATCAGCTTAATGATATGTTAAGCCGACACACGAATGCTTTAGCAATTTGTTCGATGACATGACATGAGCATCTGGCAATGAACCCAATCCTCAACTCGACACCTTTACTTGCCAACATTTTAAGCCAATTTGCAACACCCTGGCACACTCTAACAATTTCTATTTTGTTCTAAACATGTGTTATCCAATGTTTTGGCAGCAAGAAACAACGGAGAAAATTGCACGACAACTTTTATCCAATTTTTCGAGGTTGAGCAAAAAGACTGGAGTCTAAAATTGACACTTGCGATTTTTTTCGCGCGAAAATAGAAAACCGTTACACATTTTAGTTCTTATTTTAAATTTTTTTTTATGTTTACAAATAAATCACATTAGAATATGAAAATTAAAGTACAATTTAGTTGATATAATAATATTTTATACTAATCATATACGTACAATTGTGCATTTAGTTGCTATTATTAAATATTTAGTGCCGGTTTTCCTCTCATTATCGTAATTAGGTATATCCGTGGTTTACCTGCACTAGTTTATTTATATCTATTGTTTTTAGTATAATTATACTATGTAAGTACTTTAATTGTTTTCAAAATCATAATAATAATTTATGTTTAAGTTCAAACAATTATTTCATTTTTACAGCAAGAGTGGTAATAATACCAGCTTTTAGTATTTTTAAAAGCTTTTCTGCACTAAATTACACAGGGGAAAGTAATGTAAATATTAATATAATATATGAAACGCTGCTACATTTAGTTCGTCCATTATACGCATTCGACCTTCGCGGCTCGGCCAGGAAATTGCTCCCTGGGGTAGCCGTTAACCCCTTAATCGCCCCACTATAGTCTCGATTGAACAAAAATACCTTTTTGTACGCATTTTATAACTTTAATGTACGATTTTATGTTACAAATGAAATTAAAGTGTGCTTTTATATTTCCAAAATGGCCGCTGACTTTTGACAGTTCATGTGGAAATTGGCGCCATTTTTGAATTACGTTATTAATGTTGCCATTACAAAATATTAATGAAAGGTTACATAGACGAACCAATTTTTTTTATTAGCTAAGTTGGCGAGTAAATCTTATATCCTCCTGCTCAAAATATGCCCCATATTTATAGTGACTGCCTCGTTGGCCGAGTGGTTGCAAGTTCGACTGCCGGGCAAGGGGTCTCGGGTTCGATTCCCGGGTCGGGCGAAGTATTACTGGGCTTTTTTCGGTTTTTCGATTTCTCAGTGGTAGCACGGAGTCTGGAAATGTGCCCGGTATATGGCAATAGGCTCACCACCTATTACATGGGACTTACAACATAAATTGTGAAAAGTGGGTGTACACAGTGGCATTACATGACATAATGTGCACCTCTGCCTACCCCTTCGGGGATTAAAGGCGTGGCTGTATGTATGTATGTTATAGTAATCGAAACGAGAGCGCGTTCGGCGCTCTGATTGGCCGGCTCGAATAAACCAACCAATCAAAAAACTTAAAGCAAACTCATACTAAGGGTACAGTTATCATAAAATAACTTTTAAATGTTAATACGACATCTGTATGTCGTATTAACAGTACCTACACAAGTTTTCAAATAAAAAGAAACGAATCAGTAGCTCAAGGCAAGAAAAGAGATTCTGTACTAAAAAGGTAGAATTCATTTTTTTCTGCCTTCAAAAGAAAAACGATAAAGTGAGGATTTATCGTTATAATTTACAACTTGAGGAGAAAACTTATTTTACGTTGTTCATCGAAGTGTTAAGGTACCCTGTTGCCTGGAGGCTCAGCTTTAAATATTTTATGGATAACCTTTTCCATTGATCGACTTCGGTTTTTTTTCTGCCTCATAGTCTAGCAACTTGTCTGCCTTGTTTGTAAAATTGGTCATAAATGAAATGAGTTTTGGGTTTGAGGTGTTTGAAGAAATATCGATTTTAATATTATGTATGACGACGAAGGGGTAGCCTTCGGACATAAACGGCGTGAGGCAGAGGTTCTCATTATGGCATATAACATAAAGTAAACTGTCGAAAAACCGAAAAAAGCCCAGTCATACTTTGCCAGACCCTGAAATCGAACTCAGACCCCGCGTCCGGCAGTCGCACTTGCGACCACTGTATGTGGTCTTAAATGGAAAATTTCGTATCAATGTATCAAGTAAGAATCATGAACGCATCAAAACTACCTCTACCTTTAGATTAAGTTCTAACTTAGACCATCCAACAAAAGGTTTTAAAGTGTGGGAGAGCCATGCTTCGGCACGAATGGGCCAGCTCAACCGGAGTGATACCACGGCCTCACAGAAAACCGACGTGAAACAACGCTTGCGTTGTGTTTCGTTGTGTGAGTGAGGTTACCGGAGGCCCAATTACCCCCTTCCCAATCTTCCCCATTCCCGATTCCCGAACAACAACCCTTAAATTCCTAACTCCCAAAAAGCCGGCAACGCACTTGTAACGCCTCTGGTGTTTCAAGTGTCCATGGGCGGCGGCGATTGCTTACCATCAAGGATCAAGGACTGCACAAAACAAGAATCTGCCCGATTACCGGCTTGTTACATAAAAAAAAAGGTGTTAAACACATAACATCTCGGAACTTAACATCACAAAGACCGACATCACACGTAATACATACGAGTATCTATGCAACAAACTTATCTCTTGTATAACAACCTCGTAACCATGGCAACGGGAGGGAAACTAGAAACTATGTATGATAGAACCACGGACCACATCTTACATGGGGATGATTACGTACTGCGTCTATACTCAATACTATCATATACCCATTACAGCATAATTGATAAATCGAACGCTAGAAAATTCTATATAATTATTGGGGTGAATATCTAATTAAATAATTATTAATTCAATTAAAATCATAATAAGTGCTATAAAAAACTTTATATACTGTAATGGGTTAAAGCATTTAAATGTCATAAGGGTTTTAATAACTAATTAAAGTATGTAATGGTATTTTACGTCGTCTGAAACTTTCAGCGTCAGTTTTCCAGTTTTTCAAAGAATATGAATAGTACGGTTTCTGTTCTGTTGTATAGGTACTACTGAAACTTTCAGCGTAATTTTTCGAGTTTTTCTAGGAACGAAAACCTGAATTCTGTTTAACAGAGTTTCTGTTCTGTTGTATACTATGTTTTTTGCAGCAGCACGGCGCCTAAAAGTTTTCGAAAAATGAGTAATTGGGTATATTTGCACCAACTCTACTCTTAACAGAAATATAGGTAAACAGCCTATGCGTTGAAGAAAATGAAAAGATTCCCTTTTATGGAATAGCAGGCAAACGATGGGTCACTTGATGGTAAGCGATCAGCGCCGCCTAGGGACACCCGCAGGTGCGGTGCTGGCCTTTTAAAAAGTTAAAAAGTTTAAAAATTTTATCATAATTTTTGTGAGACATACTAATTAAACGTTATCGGCTTCCTCCCGTAATTATTTGACGAGGAACTCGACTAGTTTCAAGCCATGCTAGAGGCTCATATTCATGGGCAGCACACAATGCGGAGATTTTCGCGCTGGCTTGAAACTAGTCGAGTTCCTCGTCAAACAGTTAATTCAATTACATATAGTTATCACAAAGCAATATGTACATTTTCTAGTGCATATTTAAATTCTAGCGTTAGTTCCGTCGGTATAATATTAAAACTATTACATTGCTACCGGCTACTGCCACGGTGGTGCAGTATAAAGTATGAGTTACTTTTATAGTCCACAAGCGACTAACCAACGCATTCATTACAACTACGCCAGTTTCATTTTATATTCAACTGCAATCAGGATTTCAAATTCATATGAAAACGTGGTTCCGTGAGCAAATTAAACTTTTATTTACTGAGTTATAATAAAAAGGATGGTTTGTAATTAGATTTCATTCATACCTTTCACGTTTCGAAATGTTAAATGAGTAGTTTTTAAACATACCTAATTTATTTTGTTTATGTTATAAGCCGGTAAACGAGCTGACGGTTCACCTGATGGTAACAATCACCGCCGCCCATGGACACCCGACACACCAGAGGCGTTACAAGTGCGTTGTTGGCCTTTTGGGGTTGAGGAATTTAGGGTTTTTGGGGAATCGGAAGATTCAGAACACCGAACGCGCTTTTTTATGGAAGCCGGTAAACGAGCAGACGTATCACCTGATGGTAAGCATGCCGCCGTCCACGGACACTTGAAACATCAGAGGCGTAACCAGTGCGTTTTCGATTACTTTAAATGTAAATCAAACTCATACTAAGGGTAGAGGTGAGATCACGGTCAAATACCTGTCTAGTTTTAAATAAAAAACCACTTCGTTAACAACAGCCTCATACTAATTATTTTCTGTATATACCTACACACGCTCATAATTATTTTGAAATCTGTATATAGGTACCTACACACTTCTATGTATACTGCTAATTATTTTGAAAATATGGAAATCTGATGTAGGCGGTAACCACGGTGATAAGCCTCTTACAGGAGGTAACAAAATATTGTAGAATCATAGATCACCCACATACCGAGGTCAGGGACCTTGGGGAAAACTTTAATTTGGTTTTGTTGTTATTTAGCTGAACCAAAGGAAACTTTACTGAATGATAATGAAAATTGTACTCAATGAATCTTCCTGTAGATGTTTCGTTAGCTATATCAGATTGCAAAGACCAACATCTTCATAAAATAAATAAACAAACATCTTCATGATCATCTTCAAAACACATATAATTCTGAAAATGTACTCACACTATCACACTAGTATTATAAATGTTTGTCCGCCAATCACGCTGAAACTACTGTACGGATTTTGAGGAAATTTTGTGTACAGTCAGTGTATGAGCAGACTTTGGATTAGGATACTTTTTATCCCACGGGAACCCGAGCGAAGCCGCTGGCAGAAGCTAGTGCGTAATAATTGTTTCTGGTAAGCTTTCGTTCGTTCGTTCGTAGTAAAGCAAACTCATACTAAGGGTACGGTTATCGGAAAACTAAACTTTCAACGGAGTAGGTACTGCACGTGTCATTTATGTGTATCGTCTATAGTTACTTCTTTGTTAAAGTTATTATGAAGCCAAACACCTGTGTCCATTGTTTTCAAAATATCCTTTATCATCTATGTTCTATGACATTCCACACATTTTGAGTAAACTGTAAGTGGTTGTTGTAATTTAGTGTGAGGGAAATTAGTCACTCGCGTTGTGTTTAGTCAGTACCCTTAGAGCGCGACTGGTGCTCTGATTGGTTGGTTTATTCGAGCCGGCCAATCAGAGCGCCGAACGCGCTCTCGTTTTGGTTACTTTAAATGTAAAGCAAACTCATACTAGGGCACTAAATTAATGACTACAATGGTACCAATATTATTGTATCAGATTCACATTGACAAAAACTGTGTACGTTCCACAATATTTAGTAAAAACTCAAAATGTTTGTTTCACAAGCAATGTTTTAAGTATGTTCTGCAGATTAAAACCATTCCTTTAAATAAATACGCTATCTTTTCGACATCAACTTTTGCAAAAGTTCATTAATTTAAAAAAAAAGGTCAACCAAACAACATAGTACTGAAAAGATCTTTTATATAAAACGACTCATTAAGCGATCCCTTCAGGTCCCGGCAGACGAGCCCATCATTAACGATGTACAAAGATGAATTATTACGGAAATCAACACTGCGAGGTTATCGCACCCTTTTAGTCAGATTTATGGAGTCAATTCATAAACAACGCTTTCATTCTTTGTATTTCAGCCATTTTCAGCACATCAAAACTTTTCTATACGTCATTATTTAGCTAAATAATAATAATAATGGTCGTTACTATTTTCACGGTCCTTCTTTCCAAAAGAACTCCCTCACAATTAAAAGTTCGCCAAATCCACTCCAAGTTTTCTACGCTCCACGCTCGAAGTCACCTTGTTATCGATAAACAATCGTTATCTCGATACGCACAAACTCATTCGAGCACACATTCGACTCGGAACAGTTCCCAACAATGGATCATTACGGCACAGCCCTAGCAAGCCGAGGGTCATCGACCGCGAGGAGATAATTAAGAACAATATTTTGTTAATTGGACCAAGTGAGACTTTGAAACTCAAGTCGACGTTTATGCTTGATGGAGAATTGGAGACAAGCGTTAAGTTTTGAAAATCAAAGATGATTATTGTATAGTCACTGTCGATGAAGACAAGCAAACACAATACAAGATAATTTTATTATAACTTTCGTGAAACATACGTAAATAATTATTATGTTATCGGCTTACTCACAATCGCCGCGTCGTGTATCTCGGAATGCTGCTCATGAATATGAGCCTCTAGCATGGCTAGAAACTAGTCGAGTTCCTCGTCAAACAGTTACGTGAGTAAGCCGATATGTATTAAGAGAGAAAAATCATCTTTAAATCTCAACCAAGCTCATAAAGTGCAAGAAAATTAAAAAAAAAGTTCTCAGCTCAGACAAAACTCATTTGTGACAATGGCAAGCTTTAAAGAAGTTGTCCCAATCCCAATGTCAATATAATTAAGGTTACTTTCATAACTGAACAAGTTTTAGTCAATAACTTGGAAAAATCCCCCGGTCCCCATTTCCCGTGGACGCGAGATAGCGAAAGTTTTGTCGAAACTTAGCGAAACTTGTCGTCGGCTGCTGTAAAACACGGGCCCTTGTTGATATTGTGATTTAGAAGCTATTATCTTTTGTAACGTTGACAGTAATGGGGACCATAAAGAAGATTGAAATCTTTTAATAATATAAGGCTTTATTACAACGATTGGTTTGTTAGTCGAGTGGTCGCGAGAGCGACTGTCGGGCAAAGTATTGCTGGGCATTTTTCGGTTTTTCGAAAAATGTTCAGTATTAAACAAGTGGTGAAAGGGGGAGAGGGGTACATTATACATTGGCATCACGTGCCGTAATGTTCACCTCTGCCTACCCCTTTAGGGATAAAAGCACTATTCTAGCTATGAAGCACTATTCCTAAAAGGAAAAAATAAAAGAGGTCTTGCAATATCGGAACTACAAGAATAGGTACATAAATCAAATTCGTACCAACTCCGAAGATGTTTAAGAAAAACATTTAGGGTCGTGTGTAGGATTTGTAGGCAATACTACTAAAGTACATCGGCCAGTGAGCAAACATTGATGTCTATTCGAAAACTATAAGAAATCCGAACCATTTTTTCCTTTTCGCCGAATCAGAAAATCTCTCGTCTCAAATATTTCCTTTGTTCAATTTTGTATTAAATCTACGATATTTGGAGCGGCGAGACTTTTTTATTAAATTGGTTTTTACATAGAATAAATGTTTAGTGGAAAATGATAGAGCTTATGTCCCAGCTTGTCATTTTATGGTTAGCTCCTGACATGACCTAGTTTTATCTTGTGCATGATGCTTGACACTTAAACAGCTCGCAGATATTAAAGTTGCATAAAATCATAACATGGATTTATTCGAGCGTCGCTTAAGTTACACTTATCCACGTACATAAGTATTGCTCCATGCTTCGCCACGAATGGGCTGGCTCAGTCGGAGTGATACCACGGCCTCACAGAAAACCGACGTGAAACAACGTTTTCGTTGTGTGAGTGAGGTTACCGGATGCCCAATTACCCCCCTTCCCAATCTTTCCAATCCCCGATTTCCCAACAACCCTTAAATTCCTAAAAAAAAATTGCTCATATTACTAATATATTTTAATAAATTGCTCAACCGATTTCGACAAAAGCTACACTGTATCTATATAGGTAATCTGCTTAGTGACACAAATAATATTACCTCTATATACCAAACCCACTATTATCTACGACTACGATATTTTTGGAAGTAGAAACACAATTGAATAGCAATTTGAATAACAATCAACCTCTGTTTCATGTTAGTACATTTTGATATTTTCGATAGCTAATAGAACATAATTGTTTTGTAAATATTTGATGCTTATTGACAACGAGGAATAGCGTTTGAATAATATATTACAGGGAACAGTCGAAACATTCTATTCTCAGCTCATGACCGAACATACTCGTATCAACCGTACATCAGTGAAAACTCGAAAAAAAAACAACTTTATGTCAACAAAATAAGGACGCTGTTAAAATGAGATTAAGTATTAACTTTTACAACAAAGGACTAAGTTTCATCACAAAACTTGGTAGGTAAGGTACACAATTTACGAGAGAAAATGTATATAATATACTTTTTCTGTAATAACTTTTGAGGCATGAATGATTCAGAAAGTTTGTCCATGACAGTCGCAGTACTGACATTTATTATTTTGTATTGCAAGTGCCGTGTGTCCTTAACACTCCCTTAGGCCAAGGACACACAGGAGCTGTGATACGCTTGCGTAGCTGGATCCCTGCAGTGTACACTACGTATGTATTTATTTGATACTGGTTGACGTATGCGAGTATGTAGTTACGTATGTACGGAAGGGTGCATTTGTTTATTTAAAGTCTGTATAAACTACCAGGTTATTTACTCATTCAGTTTGTGTTGCATTCTGATAAGTTTAGTAACAAATCCCCCTTTGATTCCTCTAAAATGTAATAGTTTTGGATTCTTGTGCACTGAGACATGGTCAGCACTGTCTTCTAAACTTTTGATGGTGATCCCTAAAACCCTACCAAATGTAAAGATTATAGCAAGCAATGGAGGTGCTTCTTAATAAAAATCATAAGAAAATTAGTCTTATTTCTCCACTTTTTTATGGAATAGGCTAGTTTAAACTAGCAGACGGGGATCCGTCTAGTGATCCTGATGGTAAGCAACCGCCGCCGTCCATAGACGCTTGAAACACCAGAGGCTGTGACCAGAGGCGTTACAAATAGGTTTGCCTGCCATTTTGGGGATTAGGAATTTAAGGGTTGTTGTGGAATCAGGGATTGGGAAGATTGGGAAGGGGGGTAATTGGGTCACTTAAACTGAAGCTCGTTTTAACATTGTTCCACCTCCAACATAAACTTTCCACAATACTTTTTTCATAAAGGACACAATCAATAAAGAGAATTTCCTTTCTCATAATTTGTTCATGAATAATAGAACATGAGACAAATATGCGTAGTGTATTATTTTGTACTCGTTTTGTATTCCATTAGCGTCCCTAGCATAAAGATATTATTTCGGTATTACAGGCCTTTCTGTTCGACGTATCAGTACCCAAATTTCATTCTTATTATTCATGCAATATGATTTATTATTACTTGTTTTGTTGGTGTATTTTAGAGATCTTTTTTCGGTGAGGCTTTTTTGTTATGAAGTTCAGCTTTTAGTTCAGTTGATAAATGTTTATCGTGCATTTTAGTACAATCTAGATTCTAGATCGGACAAAGATTACTTGATTTGTGGATTTTGAATTAGCAGTACGGACTTGAAATTTGTGCTTGTTGAAACTTCAAAAACTGAGAGCAGATTTTAGTGGAAAAAACGTAGACTAATCCTATTCTGCATTTAAAAAAACACAATAAGTACAACAAAATGACGCACTATAAAAAACCTTCAACAAAAATGGCACCGAATATCACAAACTAAAAAACAATTTTCACAAAACATTAGAGAAATGTGTTAACACAAAAATTGAAGAGGACACGCGCGTAAATTATTAGAGCTTCCACGGTGTGTCCAATGATGTTAGTAGTGACGTGCCGGCCTCGTAAAACTAAATCCGTTTATATACAATATCTAGTTTTTTATAGAAAAGGGTCGCTTACTGCTTAACGCGACAGGATGAGACATGTGTAGACAACATTAACAACACGTTTCTTTTTACGTTTTCCTTTCTTTCTTCCGAAAATATAGAACGACAAATAAATATCTAGAGAAGGTTAATCTATGATGAAGCGTGTATTGCGTATAAGCGTGTTTTTGAAGTAAAATCAACACTTACTGATGAATGAACTCCCTGCTGAGGTTTTCCCAGTAGGTTACAATATGGGGTAATTCCAGAAGGAAGTAAATTAGGAAGGTTTCTTAAGGGTCGGCAAAGCGCATGTAATGCCCCAAGTGTTGCAAGCGTACATAGGCCACGGTAACCGCTTACCATCAGGTGGGCCGTGTGCTTTCTTGCCACCGTCGTGGTATAAAAAAAACCGCCCTTGTACTCTTCTTAGGTATACTTTGTTAATTGTAAAATTACCTTCGTGGTGTACAATAAGGTCTATATCTATCTATCTAACAGCCCACTAGTGAACAGTTTCGGATATCTTTACAACGGACTGCGGCTATCCGATGTTATGAATACAAAATGTCGGATACGAGCTGTCTACAAGCACACAACACTAGTTGCGTGACACACGCCACTGTATCGATCCACGTACTTCCAAAACGAAATTATCTCTGAGTATATGAAATGGATTTATTTATAAAGTTCGACATCGTAGGTACACCTGTTTACTGAGGTTTTTATGCATTCGTTACTGATTTTATTAGTCAATTAGTTACATGGTGACTAGTGAACATTTGATAGTGGATTTAGTTCTCTTTTGTTTAAAAATACGACTTTCTCATGGAAACTTTTTCCCTTTTTTAAAAACAAAACTTTTCCCTTCTCTAGAACGTTCTCCTGTGTCGAGATTGCGTTTACAAACATACAATTTCAGACGTACATGATACCCAGACCCGAAACAATAATTTTGAATCAAACAAAGAGTTGCTCCGTGCGGGAATCGATCCCGCTACGCACGTTGTGCGGCAACCAGTTGCCCAGCCACCGCGCCAACCGTGTAGCCAAATTGTTCAGAAAAAGTTGGTCTAATGACGATGCATGCGTGTTATTCACCACGAACACGTTACATGATTGTGAGTCCCAGTGTGGTTTGAAACTAGTCGAGCTTTTTGAACAAATGTATTCGGAAAACTTGACCTACTGATTGAGTAAATGTCATTGAAGCGGGGACATAAAATTGGATACTGATGCAAGCGACCACAACAGTTAATGTTAAGGCATTGGTAGAAATAAAAATAATAATGAATCATAAGTACTAAGAAATGGAACAAACTTAACACAAAGCGATTGTATTATTATTGTGGTACCAGTAATTATATTAAATTATTTATAGAAATAAATGGAGCCAAAGAATATATATAAGTTGCACGCAGCACTACTTGTATAGAGGTAAATGTCAGTTTGCGATATTTCTTAGTAACATTATGTATGTGTTTCTTTATTTATAACTAAAGTATGGTTGAAGGTGTTACCTTATATGGGTAAGTAACTTTTCATTCGCGCGGAAAATGCTGGCATTCAATTCGCACTGGTTAGTCACAGTTGACTATGAGTAAGTAGTAAGACTCGAGACATACTAAATGAACTAAAAATCACGGTTTACTTCGTTATTTGGTGGAGAAACGCTCTACTAGTTTCGAGTCACAGAGGGACTCTTCATCATGAGCAGCGTGCGCAGACGCGGCGATGTCGACTACCGAGTAGTAGCACAGCACAGCGCAACTTACCTAGTAGGTAGCCTCTACTATCGCATATTAGTTAATTTAGTAAGACTTTGTTAGAAACTTGTAGAAGTTAATGATAAATGGGATGCGCCGATTGCTTACCAACAGGTGATCCGACTTCTAGTTTATCGGCTTATACCATAACAAAAATGTAGAATTTTTGGTGTTGTTTATATGACGAAATCTGATGTCTTCACACATATTATTCTAGAATTCCATAGCTTTTTAGTGAGTAAAATTTCGAGTTATTAAATGAGAATGTCTCGAGCTCTCACAAGAGCCTGTGTAACGACGGCTATTGGTTTTTATGACACCGTATAACAGGATCACCCAGACTATCATATTACTACGGGTATTTCGTATTAAACCCCTGTCTAGTATGATGTAAGAAATATTATATCTTTATAGACTCATTACTATTTAGTGCCAAAGAAAATTGTGTCATAACAGTGTTACTATAAAGACATTATTGGTAAACTTTAAAGGATTTTTAGATTGTATCGGTTTAAGATATATTCTTTATTAGTTTTTTTGAGTGTATTGTCAATTATTAGGAGATTTTAGCGTGAGGTAAAGAGGTTTTCTAATGACATCAGTTTTATCTAGTTCTTGAATATGTAACAGATACGATAAGTACATAAATATGTATGAATACTGGATTTCAGGCACATAAAAACACTAAAACAGATTTGAGCACACGTTAATACGATCTACGCTTGTTCTAAATGAAGTCATTTAAAAGTGCCTACCTTAAAGTTCAATTTATAAACACAATTAGGTAGTAAACAGGAAAATTATAGAGCGAATTACATAAACAGACCTTGAGGTAGGTACCTAACCATATTTATAATGCAAAATAAGAGAAGACAGCTAAGACGGATGATATATCGATAGCTTCCAGTAGAAAACCCTTAATAATATTAAAATCCCTCATATTCTTTAAACAAACAAACAATATGAATGATAGCTCGGCCGCCATCTTGAAAAAGAGACCGATTACGTTGGTCACACCACTAACCTAATTGCATGGAGCAGAAACAAGTGTTGCCAACACGAAATACTCTGTGACTAATGGATTAATCATTATCTAAGTAACTATGTGACGTATGTCGATGTGATAGAGATCAATTTGATAAGTTAAATGTCAAAAGAAATATTAGAAAGTTCCAGAAGCTTTCTGTTAGCGGTTTCGATCAACTACTAGTATTCGATCGTCCTCACCTACCGCCTGACACGCTGCCGCCCGCTCTGGAGCTGCGGACTACCTAGCGGGTTTACCGGGGTTCTGATTCTAAAAGAGTCTGACATTCCCTCTCGCGTCGCCCAAGGCGGGAGAAGTCGTTGGATGATTTTCCCCTTCAAAAACCTTAATAGTTTGTTTCTATTCCATCAATAGACTTACGCCAAGAAAGTTAAAAGACTATAATGACAAAGGTATCTATTCTAAAAAACACGGAAAAACAAGTTCATATTGAGAAAAAACACCATATTGGTAATTGACATTCAAGAAAATGTTGTTTAACTGTCATTAATCTTAAGAACAACGGACAAACCACAAACTAGACCTGCCCTAAATATAGATAATATGAAAGCGATGTCTTTAAATACATTTTCTTTCATGGAAGTGATTGACCCCATGGTCATGACCGCGATTGCTCTATACCTGACATTAAGGGAGGGAAGTCATTACTTAAGGCCTGTGAACCATTGAAGACATTTATCGAACCTATTTAGTAAATAAAGATTAATATTCCGGTTAGTCATTATAAGATTTGCGTAGAATTTTCGGTTAATCTATTTAGAAATTGATCTATTAGGACAAATGGATATATATTGCACTTCTTTTACTCGTAGAATGAGGTACAAAATAACCCCTTTTGTTTTACTAACGCGATGGAAATCCTTATGGACTTCCCACGCCGTGAGGATAACGGGGGGGTATGCCAGACTCTTACCGGCTAAAACCACCGCGGTGTTCCTCCACTGCCTGTGCCCGTGATCCGGGCTGCCCTCGCGGATTCACCGCACCCGGCAGGCTTCGACCTACCGCTACATAAAAGAACCCCTGATTCAATACTCTTAACTTTAATTAAGGACTTCCGAATTGAAACCGGACGATTTATTTTTCGTCACAAAAATGTTATTTGTTTACCCATTTCAAAGACGCTCTAGATCCTGTCGTATACGACACAAATAAAGTAATCAATCTTCAAGCAAAGTTGAATGAAGACATAAAAATATGAAAATTGTTGCAAAATACCTTCGGTTCTGGTGATAAAAATACCCATATATCCGCAATCTTGTATCACATCCCATGTCCCATATGGTAAAAATGTCGTAAACTTGTAACAAAACTCGTAAAGTTGGAACACGAGTCGTAAACTCGGAGTTACATGCAGTTGCTCGACATTGTGACATTCCAATTTTTGCGCTTTCATCGGTTTACACGTTTCAACTGATTGCTGTCTGACACCTTACTTGAGCAATTGCCAAGTTGCATACACTAGTAAATCCGTCTATACTTTAAGTGTTACTAAACTTGTAAATTGTGTAAGGAACGATGATGCTGCGGACAACTAGCGGGTTACCGGGGCTCCGGCTCGAAAAACAGGATTAGGAACGGGGTGGTTTTTAGTTTAGTAAGAGTCTGACACTCTCTCTTGCCTCGCCCAAGGCGGGAAAAGTCATTGGATAGAAAAAAAATGGTTGTATAAGGATTGAGATCAAATATCAATTAATGTTACCGAGTCTCTAAAAAGCCAAGTTACTTAACATTGCTCCTGTCATTCACAGTAAAAATTCTAAATTGTAAAGTGTATAAAACTCATGTTCGTACTACGAAAACACACGAAACATGTTTATTTTCTAAAGCTTGTTAAATATTCATAGGTGTGTCCTGTCTGCTCATTTATTAGTCTAAGCCCATTTGTCGCCAAGCAGTCTACGTGATAGATGTGACACCTCCGTTTATTGCTCTTTCCGAACTCTTTATTCGTTCAAAGAAAAATAAAAAGATGTGCCAATCCTTTGAGATTTATTTCTCTAATGTTGTTTTAATGATTTGTAGGGGTGTTCGGGGTAATGTAAGTGCTATTTAAGAATACATTGAAGATTGATAGTTTATTGCGAATTTATTATTGTCATTTGTTTTTCTTAATAGATTTTGCACACGGCTATTATCTACAGGGATTTTTAGAGTGGAAAAATCCTAAAATGAGACGAAAATAATATTTTTTTAATTGGTTATGTTATGGTATACCTTACTCCTTAGACATAATAATTAATTATTTTACCAAACATACTTTGCACTAACTAAAATTAATATGACCTCCTAAACTTGTACTGTAGTAACAGTACAAGTTTAGGAGTTTTCAAAGTCGTCGTAAACGTGACTAGGTACCTAAAGAAGGCCTATCTACCTACACAATTTTCAAGTTATGAAACCGCACTTAATGTCACAAACATATTCTGTACATTTGCGTTACGTTAAACGAAAACGAAACGAAAGCGTTTGGCGCTCTAATTCGCTGGCTCAAATACACCAACCAATCAGAGCGCCGAACACGTTTCGATTACTTTAAACGTAAAGCAAACTTGTACTAAGGGTACTGAAGTTACTTTACATACCAGTAGAGTTATTCTTAACGTTTATTTTGCTGAGTCATTCTGATTCCGCAGTGAGATTACAGTTTCTTATGAAAAGAAGTGAACTCGACACTAACGCCACCAGGTGCTGACGGGCATCAAGAGAACCACGCCAGGTTAAGATTTTTGCCATTTTGGACTTTACCACGTGACATTTTGGTTTAGCATTTTAACAATTTTAATAGGTTTTAAGTATGATTTGCGAGATAGCTTTCGACATGCATATGTTTACCATTTTTAGCACTGTCGACCGTTACCCAAGTCATGTCTTTATGACCGTAGTAAACTACTAAAGCCACAAAAACCTAGTACTTTATGTTTTTTAGTTTGTGTTGTATAGGTTAGGTTCTATAATGACTCATACATTCGTGTTGTGAATAATTCTAGACTACTTAGTCATTGTACTAGTTAACTAAGCTGTCTTTACCTGGTACTTTAGTTAACTATTTAAATAACGTAACCCAGTGTAGATTTCGTCAATTAGTTACACATCGAATTCTCTATTTCCTTGACTAGCAGAAATATGAATAGTCAAGTACATCGTTGTATCAATAGTACAAGATTAGTATGTTTGGAATTCAATAGTATCTATCTGATTGTATGTTTGAGTTTGTATGCTTCAATGAGCTAATGTTTGATTCCGTTTCACAGAGGAAATATAGGGTAGGAAGCTTTTCAATGATATCATACTTGCCTTTAATTAAAACCTCCTCGAGTCTTTGAAGGACTTGCTTTCAAACAGATTTGTTCTGATTTGAGAGATCGTTAGTGTATTGGGGAGTTGTTAGTGGATCTTTCTTTTTTATATTTTACTAGCTTTCCGCCCGCGGCTTCGCCCACGTGTAATTCGGTTATATATAACGTTTTTTAATGATCTCGACAGGGCTTTTTCTTCCACAGGCTGAAATCTTCTCCCGCTCTGGGTGGAACGGAAGGGAGTGTCAGACTTTTACTGACTAAAACCCACCTCGTTCCTTCAGTTGCCCTTTGCGTTCCGGGGCCACGGTATCTCGTTAGAACTTTCCCGCAGCCCCGGCTCAGTTTATCCCGTTTCCCCCCCTTGGGGGTTGACATTTCAAAAATCCCTTCTTAGTGCTCACTTATGTTACTAAAGGAACCTCTGTTCAAAATCTCAGACTCCTATACCGAGCGGTTTCGGCTGTGCGTTAATAAATCAGTCACCCAATCGCACCCCCTAAATCACGATTGGAGGGTAGTTTGAAAAAACTTATAATGTCAAACATATTTACTTGCCTATGTACGTGTTCATGCCAAGTTTCAAGTTTATAAACCCAAGGAATAAGATTTTTCATAGAAACGTTTTTACCCCTTTTCCCCCCTTGGGGGTTGAATTTCCAAAAATCCTTTCTTAGTGCTCCCCTACATATCCCAAGGAACCTACATTCCAAATTTCAGCTGTCTACGACGAGTAGTTTCGACTGTGCGTTGTCTGTCAGTCAGTCAGTCAGTCAGTCAGTCACTCAGTAACGGAAGAGTTTTATATATATAGATTCGGATCTGTATGGGCTGTGTCTTTGGTTTTATGGTTTTTAGTGTGAATGGTAATGGTGACTGACTTCGTTGTAAATGTATTAGGGTTCTTTTCCACAGAGATGAGCGCAGCTAACGCATTTAAAACTTATAACAACGTAAACGTAAAACACTGACATTCAACCAAATCTGCTTAAGTTCATGAGTTCATGACCCTTCTATTTCTCCTAATATTATCCAATCAGCTATAGTTGGAAGCATAATAGAATAAATAATGATTGATGATGGTGATTCTAAAGACAGGTGGACATAGGAACATGAAACTTGGAAGCATTGATATATTAGGTATATAGAATAGAATCAGGCGTTACTTTGCGGAAATCCATGCTACACTAATACAATAGATTTTTAGTTTTAATTCCGCTTATACTATACATACTTATACTATAGCATTGATATAGAAAACGAAATAAATAGTGTTTAGGAAGAGATAAAGTACTACCAGCATTTTCCAGGTATACACGATAATTCACTCGTCACGAAGGAAACAGTGACACGGGAACAAACAGGACAATATACGTCCATGTCACCTCTATTTACCGTAACCAAGGAAATGTACTGTCCACACTCCTGCGATAAACAAAACAACAGCAAAAACAAACCTTATACACTTAGCATTAAACTCCAAACTGCTTTAACAGACTGTCCAATACCTATTGTGTGACAAAAATAGTTAATAACTAAACTGCCTTCCGTAACAACGGTGGCTTCCTTACGGTTGGTGTTACAGGAATTGTGTGCGTATTGTAAAGGAATAAGGTTGGTTTTGCTAGTTTGATTTGGAATGTCGTCTGTTTTCGGCTAAAAATAGAAACTCCCCATGAATTTCCTATGGGAGTCGTAAAGACTGGTGAGGGTAGTGAGGTTCAAGAGTTTGGGTAGATCTGTTGATTGTATTCTTCTTACTGGAATGAGGATAACACCTTTATGTAAATATATATTCATGATATTATTGATTCCTTGGTTGTAAACTGTGTTTCTTTGGTCTGATCGCAGAATGTAAGCTAAATTCCTCGACTGGAGCTGCGGACTACCTAACGGATTTACCGGGGTTCTGGTTCGAAAAGCAGGAGTGGAAACGGGGTGGTTTTCGGTCAGTAAGATTCTAACACTCCCTCTCACCCAAGGCGAGAGAAGTCATTGGACGATTAAAAAAAATCTAAATTCCTAGAAGGGGTTTTAGAATTAATAAGCTAGCTCCTTTAAATGAAGCGAAACTGTTTTAAATTTAATATAATAAAGAATAGAGCTCTGTTTACTTTAATATACTGTACACTTTTAGTACCTGTTATTTTCAAATAAAAAAAAAAACAGTACAAACAAGAGAAAAACTTCGTTAGAAAAACAACGCAGAAAAGGGATCCGTAATAGAATTTTAAGCTCCCTCGTCGAATTTATTTTGTCAAGTAATATGGACCCAAGGATGGTTGGAATGGGTAGTGACAGGTCAACGACCTACAATAATCCTTTCTCCGATTTAGCCCCAATGAACCATTCCTGGCGGTCTAAGAGATTTTATCAAGAATTTTAATGTAGACGCTTCGTGTTAAATGGAAGTTTTTCATTGGAACAACTTAGCGCTTCGAATAAATTGTAAATAGGGGACTATTTTTATTAAGTCCTGGAAGACAAATGAAATAAGTTGAATGCATTCATAGTGTAAAAGGGTGTAATTTTAATATAAATATGATTATGTTCCAACTAGACGTAATTACAATGTGAAAAATGTTAATTTGCCTCCTATATCTAGAAGAATACACAAAAGTTTCCCTCAAACACACACACGTACACATATCTTAACTGAATCCAATAGCAAAACCAACATTAACTTTAGCAATACAACTCCACAAACTGACCGTACCAATACAGACGCTACTAAAGACGTAGTTTCTTCAACAAGTTCACAGACTAATATTAAACAACTTCCAGAACAAACCTTCATATTTCAACGCGAAAGTTTCATCGTAAAAAATGTAAACTGCCTTTCTTTTCTACCTACGTAAGGCGTTGTCTGAAAGCAATTTGATTCGGCGAAGCTAAGCCACGTTCATCTTAAGCTACGTCGAAGATAAAATTGAATTTTACTCTAGGACAGGTGCCATTAACATGCCTCGAGCGTTCTGGAAGAATACAATGCCTTGCTTCTTATACAAAGAAGTCAATACTGAGAGGAAACATATTGATTTTTCCGTTCTTAATGTGATGTCTACACGGCTGTCAACAACACCTGAATAGAGTAGATGGCTATTTATTATTTTAATGTCCGTCTTGTAGATTACTGTAAAATATTAGACACGTATTTTAATAATATTAAAAAGGTCTAATATTTTTTCATACCCCCATCATCATCTCTATTATGTCTTAATTGTTAAATATTTCCGAGTTACTTAGTAATAGCATAGGGTTGTTAACTGCTAGCTAAGTTTTTGTTAATGGTATATGTAATATTTCAACTAATATTAGGTACAAGTAAAATAATCATCTATGGCGCTTTAAATAGAAGTCACAGTAACTTCATAAAACTTTAGAGGATTTACTCAATTTGTTATTTCCATAAACAAAGATTAAAGAAGATACAAGCCACCTACTTATCTCGAAACAACGAACAAACGTTATTAAGTTACGCATTTACGAAATGTCAACACTCAAGGTCCATAATAAGACCTTATTAAATTTCCTTCCAATTTCATAGTTTCCTTCGTCACGCCTTTTATCCCCGAAGGAGTAGGCAGAGGTGCACATAATGGCACGTAATGGCTATGTACACCCACTTTTCAGAATTTATAGTCCCATGTGGGTGAGTGAGAGGTGAGTCTTTTGCCATATACGGCGTACATTACCAGACTTCGTGCTATTACTGAGAAATTTTTGATAAACTGAAAAAAAAACCCTAGTAATACTTTGCCGGACACGGGAACCCCAGACCCCTGGCCCGGTAGTTGGTCAACGAGGCAGTCTCATAGTTGGAAACTATCATCAATAACAAACAAAAACCTTTCAACCTTATCGTACCATTTATATTTTCCCAATAATTTGTCTTTCATCCAATTATAAAGTTTATAAACATTATCAAGAAGGGCAAACCAACGCGAGTTCGCGAGCCGACTGCGAAAATTTTGCGGAAAAATTATACCAACAATATATTTGAGTTACTATGCCGGATACAAGATACAATACTTTGTCTAGATTATTTTCTTCTGAGATTTATGTTCTAGAGTGCGCTGTGCATGCTTAATTAGTCTTTTGTTTTTCACTCATACTTCTATAGATACGATACACATTCCTTAATTAAAATTCTCGGATAAGAATACATACATACATATCGTCACGCCTTTAATCCCCGAAGGGGTAGACAGAGGTGCACATTATGGCACGTAATGCCACTGTACAATGTACACCCACTTTTCACAATTTATGTTGTAAGTCCCATGTAATAGGTGGTGAGCCTATTGCCATATACCGGGCACATTTCCATACTCCGTGCTACTACTGAGAAATTCTCGAATAAGAATACTATTGATCAAATCATCGTTGCTTTTCCGCAGAAGATAAATTGATTTGACTTGACAACTTGTTATCATCATCATCATAATTTTCAGCCATAAGACGTCCGCTGCTGAACATAGGTTCCTCAATGACTTCCAGATAGGTTGGTTTGCGACCCCCATCCAGGGGCTCTCTGCGACCTTAGTCAGGTCGTCTGTCTACCTTGTGGGTGGACGTCCTACACTGTGCTTGCCGGTACGTGGTCTCCACTTGAGAACTTTTCTGCCCCAGCGGCCATCGGTTCTCTGCGCTATGTGCCCTGCCCACTACCACTTCAGCTTGCTAATCCACTGGGTTATGTCGGCGATTTTTGTTATTTTGCGGGTCTTCTCAAATTTTATTCGATCTTGTAAAGAAACTCTGAGCATAATAGCGCTTAGCCCTTTCCATAGCGGCAACTTGTAAGATACTTAATTGAAATTGATCATTATTACATTACATAACATGAATGGATTACAAATTAATTGATTTACTTCCAAAGTTGAAATAAATCATTTTTCGTATAAGTCTTTCCCTATATTGTATCTATAAGTTTCAGATTAACTGATTTTACCATACCTAAGTATTTGTTTATTTCGAATCACGTTTCATTAAACGTTATGTACTGGAAGTATTTATTTTAATGAACAATAGCCGGAAAATCGATTTATATTTATTGCCAACCATCTGTCACGTTTGTGATAATACTCAACTATAAATAATTTTAACACCTTTTCGAAACAAGGAAAAATATATTTTTATAATAGCTCTCGTGAGACATACTAAATTAACTAAAAATCAGGGTTTATTCACGTGAACCGGAAGAGTCCCTCTGTGACTCGAAACTAGTAGAGCTTTTCCCCATTAATAAACCGTGATTTTTAGTTAAGGAAAAATATTATATAAATAATTTATCTACATAAGATTTACTTTATAAGAATCGAGCATTATTAAAAACATATTAGAAAAAGGTTAATCACACAAAGATCGGCTTTCCTGCGAAGAGTCCATACACATTATAGTTCATGAACAATGTGTGTATGTGTGTGTGTGGGGATGTGGGTGGGTGTGCGTGCCTAAGCTGTATGTCAAAGGTTCCGTAGGTACCAGGGCGATGGAAGATAAATCACGTGCTACGATCTATTGCCTTCCCTGGTTAATAGGAGGCGGGTCGGTTTACCCACGTGAATGATTGGTGTATTGTTTTTATTGAGCGATTGGAAATGAAAATATTGGACGGAATTTTAAGGTCGATTGAAAATGGGTAACGGAGTTAAGCTCGTCTGAAGTTATACTTTTATTTGAGACAATGTATGGATGTAAAAACTACAGCTACTATACTTGAATCAAAGGAAGTAAGTAACTCAAGAGAGACAGTCATTCATATCCCTGGGACGCGCCGGACTTCAGTGTTCCGATGTTTTCATGGTTGTATCAACTGTAGATCCTGGCTTACAGGAGTTGCAGCGGTAAGGGATGTCCCATAAAAAAGTAAATAAACGATAAATACAAATAAGCATTACTCGCGCACAAAGATACAAGCAAACCATCCATTACTATCGAAAGAAACAAACCAAAACAGAACCTGTAAAATAGAATTTATCGCAATCCTTCCACATTACGATCCAATCAAGATAAGCACGCACCCAACCCTAAAAACGGCGCATTTAATTGAATCCGCTGGTATCTATATCCAGGAGGCCTTATCTAACCCTGCACGAGCTGGTTTCGAGGCTTCGAATCTCCAAGGATACCCTAACGACCTGCCAACAAAGCCTTATCATGTTCCACGAGATATTACCCAAGCGAGGGAATATTATATGTACACTTAATTTTTTCGGATTATATTATACGAGTAGGTAAGGCGAGACGTCGAGACGGTATTTTTGTTTGCCCTCCCTTATAAAAAAGTGCCCACATTTTTCTACGTGCGAACAATATTAAAAGCATCCGTCTGTGATATTTTATCAAGGTAAATTAAATTGGCAAATGCTGTTTCATAGAGCTTTATGTTTCGAGAAAGAAAAACAAACGTTTCGAAATATTGTAATGAAATGTAAATTGCATTTCTGAGTTTAATTAAACAGTCTGTTTGCAGTGACTGTTATTATTTTGTGTTAATATTCTTGTTGCAGGCGATATGAATAATAGCGTAGTTCAGTTTTCACATTAAGTTTCCAAGAACCACCCTTTGAATGAGCGTTCTCAGAAACGAAGCGAACACAATTCTGGGTTTTCATTTGCAAATAATTGGTTTCCTTACAGAGCAGGATTTCAGGAAGACTTAGTGTGTTAATTGGTAGGATTAAGTATGAAGGGTCTTGGGGATCAATTTAATATTTTCTAATAGGTTGTAGGTACATTCTTGTGTGATTACTGAGCGGAGTCATGACTGCATCGTTGGCAATCACATGTAGGAGTGCCGAGTAAGCGGTAAGGTATGTAATGCAAAATTGGACAAAGCTTTGTTAAGGCAGCACGGATCCGGCACGGCGTTTTTTGTTTTGGAAACAATACAAAAAGGCTGCAAGCGTGCTGGCAGCGCGCTTACCGCGTTTTGTATTGACATTACGAAATATATCATATGACATACAATTTAAAGTTCAAATTTAAATAACAATTTAATTGTTGATCCATCTATCAGTATTAATTGTTACAAAATTCTGCTGTAACAACGAAAATAGGTTTTCATTCATGTATCTACTAATACGTTCGTGACCTATGGCCCTTAATATTGTATAAGTACATTTTAAGATGATAACCTTACAAAAAAGAAGAGATTTATTGGATTCAACTTTTTTATTTAAAATTTTACGCTCTCAAATTGATTGTCCCCAATTGTTGACCAAGTTAAAAATCCGTGTACCCACGAAATGCCCACGAGCTCCTATAACCCCATTATGTCCCCTTTTTCGCAGAACTGTACTTGGTGCTAATTCTCCTATCTCCCGCCTGTGTACATTGTTAAACAGCTGCAGTGATCTTGTAGATGTGCACTTTGACTCACTTAGTAGGTTCAGAAGAAATATTATGTGCAAAAACTTGTGATACCTCTTTGATCTAGTCAAGGTTAATGTTTATTGTTTCTGACTTTATTTATTTATTGATTTTTGCTTAGTCTTGTTATGATCTTCATGTCTGATATTTAATTGTTCTGTTCTAATCTAATCTAATTTAATTTTTACTTTGATTGTGACTTTAGTTTTGTAATGTTGTTGTGTTCTAGTTGATTGCTATTTTACATTTGATTATTATTATTATTTTTTTTTAATAATATAATTTTTTTTTATTTAATTAGGATTATAATTTTGTTTATTTTGATTTATAATTTAATTTTTTTATGATGGTGTGATTATCGTTGTGATTTTTATGTTATGTTCAACGTAATTGTTTTACTCCTGATTGATTTCGCTAGTAATATTTAGTCTGACATTTGTTTGTAATATGTTATGATTTATGCAAATTTGTAATTTAAGTAATTTAAGATCAAGATTCTTTATTCATAATTGGTTATTATAATGTTAACATTACATTTACACAATTATGATTTATATGTTATATTATTATTCAATGTAATTTTGTTAGATTCAATTTCAATCTTAATTTTTGACAGCGATTTCATTGCATTGTGTCCTTGATTATTGTTATTCGTTGATGTTTACATTGTCTTAAGTTTTGTCTTATTGGTATTTAAGTCAATTAACAGATATATATTGCATGCTGTGCTTACCTGTAAGGGATTGAGGCACTAAATTTGTATTCCTTATACTGTCAGCAAAATTTGTATCGGTGTACTCAATTGTTGGTGAGCCAAATAAATAAAATAAAAATAAAATAAGTATTCCATAATCCGACATTCAAGGTAATCCTGCTGCAACCTTGGAGTAAGCTAATAATCCCACTGATGTAACCTTACAGGACATATGTAATGTGGTAGTACTTAGTTAGGTATAGTTTAGAACTTGTTATAAGTTTTTTTTTTATGTATATTAGAATAGTTTACTCTCCACGGACTCGAGTCCGTCCCCTTGTCAAACAATTAGTTAAGTTTTACAGTCAATAACCTTGTTATACGTTACAATTTCTTAGATTCGATATCCGAGAAATGAAAATATTTAATCAACTAAGACATTATAAATTCTAGGCACAATTATACTGGGCTATAGTTTACAATTTCGATAGATAGATAGAAGAAATAAAAATCTCTAAAACATCCCATGCCAGGAATCGCTTCTCTCTTTCAAACTTTACACCAATTATAATCATCAACTTACAAGACAAACATATTAACAGAAACTTTAACTATTTATGGTTTCATGAAGTTTCAAAGCTTTAGTACCTATATTGTCTACATTCAGAATTTTCCAGCACAAAGCTTACACGAGTCACGTGTCAATATATACGATATTGGAACAATGCTCAGCCAACCGAACGCAACTTCAGTCACGTTACAAGTATCATGACAAACTTCAGATTTGTTTTAGCAAATTGATTCCTTTTTTCCAACTCGTAGAGGCTGTTTCTGCGTGACCTGTTTCGTAAGATGATTATTTACAACTTCTTCGAAATTGATTTGGGTTATTTCGTTTTGACAACTATTTCTTCTAAGAATAAGGACAGAAAACCATGATCAAATCACGAACGGTTACGTAAATAAAGACCAATACTGTTTATGGCCTACTACCACCATCACCAGTTAGAAAGCAAAAGCTTAACTTCATAAACAAAAGCCATCATAAAATGCAGATTAACACACATATAGTCACAAAATAGTAACTTAAGGACCCTAGCGTAACTTGAAACTAGTCGAGTAACCTGATCAAACAATTATGTGACTAAATTAATTTTAAATTATGCTTAAGTGACATTAGTATCTGACGAACGAATTCAACAAATACTTAGTCTAATCATCATATAAAATAGTCCAATAAATCATTAACTTTTGAGCTATGATTTCAAAGAAACTTTTCTTCAAAGAACCGTAAAGTCTCATGTTACTAAACCATTTAATTACCATAATCAATGTTTGTGGTACCGTGGTACCTTTCCTTGACAAACGTGATGCGGTCACCGCGGGCGTGTCAAGGATGCGTCGTTCTAATTACTACTTTAGACCTTCAGTTACAAGGATCAATTTTATTTAAGTGGTTTTCTTGCCTAAGAATTTATTATGTGCAGTATTTTAAAACATAAGGCTGCAGTTTATTGAGGTAATTGTTTGATCTAAAGGTCGATCTTATACACGTTAATTATACTTTAGTAGCAAGAACTATATGAATGCTTCAAGTTATTTTAATAAAGGTTCTCCTTTCAATAGGTTCTTTCTTGTAGTCAAAGTCAAAATTCCAATTAAACCATAAATATGTACTTTTGACACATCAACAAATAAAGAAATAAATAATAGCCTATCAGTCTATCCATCAGTGAAGCTAGATGCTCGTTCCAAAGTGTAGTTTAGAATGGAGAAGAGCGAGCAAGGAGTTTATTACGAATAGAGTTCTATTCGTTACTCTTTTAAATACTTGCAGAAGTAGAATTTTCCCAAGCTAATTTTTGACGATTTCAGCTACCACTATAATCAATTCATCGTTCCGACTCATTATCAGAACTTCTTTAATGATGTGCAAAAGTTATTTGACAAATACCCCTTCCTTATACTCAACAAAAACACATTAACAACTTCCAAACCCAATGTAAAAGGATTAAGAGTACTTCCCTTAATGAAGATAGAACTATCTAAGCAAACTAAGGTTCCCAATTACAGCTTAATTACTTTTACAACTTTCTGGAACGTAGATCCTTTGAAAATCTGATATTTTGATACCTTTACGTTTTAGACTGACGGACAAACTTGTTTAATAGTGAAATAACATTAATTTGATGGATTGCTATAGAATATAATATGACAGTTCGAATTCAAGACAAAAATATAAATGTGGGTGTACATTGGCATTATGTGCCATATTGTGCACTACCTCTTCGGGGAATAAAGACTTGACGTTATAAATCAAAAATATTCGAAATAAACTGAGCCCTTGTAGATTTCATCAAGTTATTAAGTAAAAGTAATCGAATACTACCATCAAATAAGGAAAAAGATTACCAACCGCTGATAGCCATAACCTAGCAATTACTGACAAACAATATATTAAAACAGCAATAAATCATACAGAAGTGCGAATAACTTAATACCCTTTTACGGAACTACGTCAGTATTGCAGTAACCTTGGACCTTCCGAGGCGGAAGCCCGTTGCCCTGGCGATGGCAGTATGGCCGCCAATGAGACCCAACCATTGGGGAGGTTTTATAGTCAATATAAAACGTGCAGAAATTACTATACACTTCCGTATTGCTTTTGTCATGTCATACTTTTTGAATGGGTTTTTGTTTTTATGGTTTTCGAGGGTGATTGTTGATTGTAAGTAGTATGGGGTATTGATGGGGGGTGAGTGACGATTGGTTGTTGTATCAGCGATATATTTCAACTTTTGAACCGATTTGATCATTAATTCTAGAGAAATACTACCGTACCTACTTGACACCCCGGAACTGCGGACTGCTAGCGGTTACTGGGACTCCAGCTATAAAACCAGGAGTAAGAACGAAGAATTTATGAGGATAACTTCTTCTTCTATGAACCAAAATCTCTGAATCTAATAGGTTTGCTTCCCAAATGTAAGGAAGCCAATATACAATTTAAAGAGCGCTATTCTAGACACAAATCTAATTAAACTATCAATACTGTAGTACATCCAAAATCCTACATGACGTTTACATCTAGACAAAAGCACAAAAATCCTCATCCTGATGTATCCGAAAAGCCGGGATAGTGGACGTTCCCGGGATTATTTTTACGGGAATTCTCGTCAGGGTGGACTTGTGTCAAATATCCGGAAAATAACTTCAAATTGAATTGTCCGAACTGTCCTGCATGGGGCCTCGTGTGTCCCTTTGCGGAAATGGAAAAATTCCGGGTGACAGCGCGCATTTTTGACGTAGAGAATACAGTTTCGTGTGAACTGGTGGTTATTTTCTTTTGGTTTGTGGAATTTGGATTGTATTTTTAATGGGTAAAAATGTATAATACTTTTATGTTATGGTAGCTCCTGTTGATAGTTTTGTAAAATTAACAAGGATGAAAATTACTTGATGAAATATGTAAATGTTTCAGTTATGGTTATAATCTGACTGCCACTCATAAATACAAAGAGTGACAGCTTTCTCTTACCTTTCACATTTACAATAGTTATACAGTACCTATACATAAAAAAGGTTATAATATCAAAGTTCATTGGTCTTTGTAAAACAAAATAAAAATAATAAGTAACATTAAATAAAAATAAAGAAACAAAAAATAAAATAAAACTTACATGATACCATGAAGAAAACTTAAAGAAACTTGTGCCAAACAAAAAACAATCAGCTACACATCCAGCTCCTGTAAAGAAAAACAAAAAATAAAATTAACAAAAAAGAAAAATAAATAAATGTAAAAGGAAACACACTCTGTGTATACTAATAAAAAATAAAGGTAAAATAAAACACTCTGTGTATACAAATAAAAAAAATGTAAAAGGGAACATTCTGTATATACTAATAAAAAAAACAAATGTAAAAGAAAACACTCTGTATATACATTAGGTTTGTACCGTCGAACCATTCGCAAATGTTTCATTCTAATCAAAGAAAAACAACAACAAGCGTAGTTTTTTTAAACTTAATTATTGCTAGCATTCGTTCAACGTTTAATCACACAGACAATCCATTTAAACGTTCAGTTAAAACGTAAACAACTCAAACGAAAATATCAACAGACATGATTCACAAATTACTTTCATGTCGCCACAAATTTAAAACGCACAGTAAAATGAAACCTGATACAACATTACAAAGTATAGTTTCATTTGCACCACTTCAAACAGCATACTGCGGTAATCCAAGCTTTTTAACTAACAAGCCGCATGAGTAACAAAATAGCCGTTACATTTTCCCCGTTCTATATTTAAAATCCTTTTATCTCGCGCGTCGTCGCCAGTTGCGTCCGGATGCCGTATCGTGGTCACGGAATAAAAAAAAAAAAGAAAATGCACCCCGCGGTCGATGCCACATGCGACGCAGTTCCTGACAAACGCCTAGAGCAGCTTAATCGCTTTATCGTGTTAGCCCTGTACCTACGTCTAGTATACGTTCAAGAAATAAAAAGCGCTTTACGCTTCCGGGGAAAATTTACAATTTCCGGACCATAGAAGCGAGTGTTTGCTGAATATTCATAGAAAATTTAATATTGTAAGTTAATATGACCAGTTCAGAATAAACTAGGCATCCATGTGTTGTATATCAATCTACGTTATTGCCTGTTTTACCTTATTCTTATTTATTTGTTAAATGAGACTGGGAGCTCATGTTTCAATTGGCAACACGTGCCACTCATACTCTCAATATAGATACGGAATACGGATTCACACTTGACCGGTTTTCGATTTAATCGAGTAAATAAGGGAAATGATATTAAATACGTAAGCTGTAACGTGGAACGTGTCAGGTATATACAGACATAAATAGGTATAAATTGCGTTTTGTGTTCACCTACACACGACATACCATATATTCATTGGTTAAAGGATAAACTCGCACTAAAACGCAATAAATCAAGCTCTATGTATGTTTGAATCATATTCCCTGTTCTATAATTACCTCTACGATATTTATTATATGAAAAATTCTATAGCAAAAATACTACTTATATCTCTCAACCGCGTCTGAAAACTGCCAATAATAAAACTGATTGACCCAAAAAATAAATCGAATGATTCGTATCTAAAAATACGAAGACAAATACCGCAGAAGCCCACATCGTTTCATCGGAAACATTTAAATACATTAGCAAACTTCACATTGATTTATGTTCGCAATGGGAACTTTTAATCCTTTCTTTGCAACGTATGCTCACGGGATTATACATGTTATACCAAAGAAATAAAAGTTATAATGCGATGATAAATCAATCATCTGAAGTGTCGTACCACGAAATTTTATCTTCAGGCCAGTTTGACTCAGAGGAAACATTTCAAAATTAATGTTTTATTTATAGGACGCGACAAAATTAAACGTAAAATTAATTGACATAATTTAATTTAAATAGAAATACATAATCATATATTTTTCCTGTAACATAGCAATAAAACGGCTCTTTAATACACGTTCTTGTCCAATAAAAACATTCAAACATTGATAAAAAAAAAATTCAAAGATCTTCAAGCATCAATGAAAGACAAACTACAAAGGCGTCTCAGATGACTGGACACGACAAACATGTATAAACATACATACAGACAGACAAATGCACGATAATTTTGTATGAATCATCTGAATGGCCTTTCGAAGATTAGAAGTATGAAGCTTTCAAACAAAAAACAGCGTAGATGATAAAATATTTGCTGCCCAAACTTCAAGCTGGTGACGACAAGAGGGAGAATTTTAACAGTCGTGGTTTCAAGGGTTAGTTGATACAATTAGGAAATCAATACAGAAGTGACGATACAAGGAATGGTGAAGAAATGGATTAGTTACATGTAACTATAAAACCTAATAATGACAAAGACAAAAGCAGACGAATAAACGTAGATATGAGTGTGGATATAGATGTCGCTGATATGAACACTAAATGAAAAGTTCTAAATGAACAATCACAAAGGACTATTACAATCCAAATAAAGTGCATCTCTGCCTACCCCTTCGGGGATAAAAAGGCGTGACGTTGTGTGTGTTGTATTACAATCCAACGTCATTTCTAAAACTTCCCCTCATTTTCAAAGTCATTGCCAATCCAACAATACGAGTAGGTACAACGTGGCATGTACAAGCATAAGATGACGTAGCAAGCAAGCAAGCAATGTAAAAGGATTTTACGGTAACAGTGTCAGCCTTCATGGCACCACTACCAGCCGTACAAACACATCAGTGAGTCACAGTATAGTAACTGTGACTTAATCATTGTTTACACCATCCTTGAATCGAACACAAGCATCTGCTACTGCGCTCAACTTTATGCTATTTTTGTACCGTTTCAACTGACGTGGGTACAATAAGGATTATTGAGGTCACCATTTTCCTTGTAATGTGCTTTATTATAAAGTTATGAAGTGAATGAGACAGAAACACAAGCTACTATAGAGTAACAAAGACTATGGTGTGACCACAAATCGCCTGATTTGTTCGGTACGTATATACCTACACAACACTGGCATTTACATACAAGTAATACATCGCAAAAAAAAGAATCCATCGAGCCAAGTCAGTCACTTGGCTTCAAACGCCACGTTTGACGTTACATTAAGGAAAAGTGTACATGGTAATTACGAAGTAAGTATAATAAATATCAGTTATTAAAGTTTAAATGAATCTATGAGTTCCAATAAAGCTAATGAATTTTGAATAGACTTAAATTTAGTGGAATAAAGTTGCTGAAGTGAAGAGACAGGATCCGTACCAAGATGATCACCAGACAATTCTGTGTATGCGACCATTTCAGCGAATCATGGACGCATTAGGTGTTAATATGATCGTGATTACAAGTATCTAATCTTTAACCTAGCTTTCCCATTCTGGAGTTAATGTTCAGACTATCATTTGAGACAACGTCAATATTGTAGATATAGTGATTATCATCCTAACTACCACTTGTAATAGTCGCTTCATTTTAGAGCTTTAAATAGAAAAATAAATTAGATGAAGCTGTTTAAAAATACGTACCTAAACCTAATAAGATAAAAATAGACCGCAAACAAGCAAAAGCCTATTATGTAATTTAAAAAACTTTTAAAACCGACTGTTCTTTATAATATTAAAATGAAAAAACCCTAAAACAAGAAAGTCATCGTATTTAAGCAGTCGGGACCCATTCTAAATATAAAGACTTTGTGAGGGCACATACGGCTGGCTTTCTAGAATGGGTCCCGACTGCTTAAATTTTACGATGACTATGTTTGTTTTTTCATTTTAATATTATAAAGAAACCAGTCGGGTTTTATGTTTTTTATTCTTTATTTTTATTTTTTTAGTTTTATTATTTTTTATATTGATATATCTAGTGTCACTCTCACAATAAATACGAATCAAACGACCCTGATCAAGCGGAAATCCATCGAGCCGTTCAGGTTAGAGAGTGAGAAATATTCGAATTTGGCGCCAAAAATCCGCCATTTTGTTTTTTTTTTTTATTTTGATATATCCAGTGTCACTCTCACAGTAAATACGAATCTAACGACACCTCTCAAGTCAAAATCCATCAAGTAGTTTAGGCTAGAGAGTGAGAAATAATCGAATTTGGTGCATCGTGCCCGGTCCGCCATATTGTTTTTTTATTATTTTTATATATCCAGTGTCACTCTCACAGTAAATACGAATCTAACGACACCTCTCAAGTCAAAATCCGTCAAGCCGTTTAGGCTGCAGAGCGTGCCAAACAATTATACATACATACATACATACATACGTACATACATACATACACTCGAAAAACATAACCCTCCTTCTGGCGCAGTCGGGTAAAAACCGAATGACATTGACTATACGAATGACATAAAAAACATACCAAATAGAATTTGCCAGAACTAAAAAAAGCATGATTACGGGACAGGAAACTTGACAATGAATAAAAAAGTAAAAGACCAATTCGAATTCGGAATACAAAACGATCAATACGGGGTAGAAAAGCCAGCCAGTGCTTACTTCAATAAGGTACCAAGGTACCTGAGAAAATCCCTTCGGCCCATAGACACATAATGTCGGACGATAGTACGTACGGTCGAATGAGGGCCCATCCAATTACATAGGCATTCTTATTCCTTTGATCACGGCGAATGAAGCGCCATTTTGACACGCTGTGCACAATGATCAAGGCTTCGAATTGTGGCAAATTGTTTTTTTTTTTTCGTGAATTGAAATGTTTTTTAACAATATGATCAAAGTAGAAAATACAGGATTAATCAAAATCGATATTCTTATGGCTATTCAAAATGTTTAATGTTTGGACAGATTAGAGTAAGTGTATAAAAATATCTGTCACTACATGTCTAGATATATTCTGAAACAGTTTGACTTAACGACCAAAAGATAATATAAACAACAGTTTTAAAAAGAAAGAAAATATGAGAGGCAAATGAGATAGCGAAGCGAAAAAGATTAAGCCGGACGCGCTGGCTGACAAAAGCCGAGATTAATTACGCCTGGAAGCAAAAACTGTGCAAAGAATACAAAAAAGCGTCACCAATTAAGCTGCAAAGATACATTCAGGCGTAAAAAACTAAACAAGTTATAATTTCAGCTGCCCTGCTTTATTCACCGCGTAATTCCCCGTACAATACTGTGTTTGTTTTGATTTCCAGACTTTAAAGATATTTTAATGACTTTAGCACTATTTCACACTGACGTAGGCCAGACGGTTTGTTTTACTCACTTCCGTTTAGCGTTAACATGGGCCACAATCCCATAAAATCAACAATAATTACTAGTTATGCTGTACTTCCCGTCGCAAGCTCCCTACAAGATTTTATCCCATTCAACTTTCAATAACACAATTCAATTATTACAGGGCACTATTGATAAAAAGGGAAGGGTTACGTGAGAACACTCGACACCCCTAACCCGTCACAAGCCGGTTTTATTCGCAAATATAGATGTTCAGTCCTTCAGATTAGACTGCATATTTAATTACAACATTATCGTCTCCGCGGTCATTGCCATATGTGGAGCAAAAACTCGTTCCGCTGTTGTACGTGCATTGACAAGTTTCTTGTTCGTCCGGTTACAAGCAAATGAGATTAGATGCCATTTGAATATTATGTTACTTAGCATTTCTTCGCACGATAGTCTTATTTTAATGAAAGCTACCAATACAGAAATGACTAAAGCACTAGAGGTAAGTAAAGTAGCACACAGTTTCAATACAAAACAGTTATTGCTTTCAGTACGGACAATAAACCTCGATCCGTTCAATTAGCACAAGAAGATCGTATCGAAAGCGAAGACGGAGTCTGTCAATTAAATAATAGCGGAAACACTGTCGACTACAAACATAATAAAATGAATTATTTCCCCCGACTTTCGAGAAACAAGTAAAATCGTGAGAGATGTTTAACAATAAGCAGTCGACGGCGCTCATATTACGTCTCATAAGAGCAACGCGGTTGCAATTATACTTGAGGCAGACATTAATACGCTTCTTGCTAACATATGTTAAATAGAACGAGACAGTATCTCTTTAACTTTTTATTTACCCACACATTTCTCACAAACCGAACCAGACCATAATCTTTAGATGAATAAACCAGACCATAATAGTCTCGATAAACGTAATATAATATTAGAACTAGTGGCATATAATCGTAAAGATAACATCGATTATTAAAACAAATACCAGATTAAACTGTTAAGTGCTATGAAAATTAAGATTATGTAGAAGTAAATAGACACACAATATCGTTATAGCTACAAGTTAGATAACATGAAGTAATGAGTCAAGTTTGCTAGCTACTTGGAATACTCACACTACAGGTACTCTGACAAATACTTACACGTGCATTTGAACAAGTAAGCATGTCGCATACCTCCAGAATCACTTAACCTAAAATGTGTAGCAGACTAGCAGTATACCTAACTTGAGTAAATCACTTTAGTGATTCCCAGAACCGTGACACCGACGCGACGCAAACACTTCCATTGACATCCTGTCAGACATGAAAGCGTATGAAAGCTAGTCTACCGGCAAATAAAAACGATGTTACGCTCTCTATATCAGACTAATGGCCTACCTTTGTATCGCTACGTACAAAGCTAAAAGTCCCTATTTCATCATTAAATGTTTTACCCCAGCTTTGAACTACCTACTCGTCTGTCTGCGGCTGTATATTTAGGTATCTACAAGATAAGAGAACATTAAAACCAGACAGTACCTAATTCAGACAAAATGTTTCATGAAATAGGAAAAAAATATAGTAAAGTGCCTAATTGCGTTAACCAGCTTGTTGGGATAAGCCCGAACCATTTTGTAGAAACTCATGTAAAAATGACTGCATAAGACAAGAAAGAAAGAAAAATAAGTAAAAGAAACAAGCACTTAAGTAAAATGGCAGAGCAAAACAATTTAGACACAATTTGTTGGGAAGCAACAAAAAATATTTTCTTCTCCAAGAAGCGCGGTATGTCTTAGACTTTTTTATATAATACTTTGGGTTTAATTTGCCTAACAAACTGGAAATATACGACATTAAATTTAAAGTTGACGTCATTGCACAGGACAAGGAACGTGAAGATAAATCGAATTATTTGAGAGGAGAAACCGGAATGGAGCCATTGGTTAGCCAACGCCTGAACAGTCCATAAAACTAAGGAAAATTATCAACCTCTATAATAAAATGTGCCGACAATAAACTCAAGAATTTGCAGTTAAATCAGCCGTAAACATTGGTAATAGGATAATAGAAAATAAAGATTAAGATAGGTCAGAAAGCCGACTTTAATGAAACGCTGACTTGCTCATCTATCAAGAAGAATTAATATTTATTTCGGAAGTGTGTCATGGATCGGCAACCCGGAACAAGCCAGCTAGTCTTACAGTATTGTAATACAAACCTTCGCATAACAAAGGCCAACATTGTGGTGACAATGAGGCTATCAAGTATCCGACTATGTTGTGTAATGTAGATATGTAGAGGGATGGTTCGCTTGCAAACAATGCGCAGTTTCGGATAAGAGCTTCGAGAAATGCTACTTCATACAGCTAATTATAGGCTAGACACAGTATACTGTAAACTGTGAAGAGATATTTACACAGAAGAAGTCAATAAATAAATGGCCTGAGGAACAACAGACTCTTTTCGTATACAAATCGATTAATCGCGAAAGACAGATTGCAATACCAAGAATCGAGGCGCCAGATCACAAAAAAAGGAATTATTTTAAACCGCCATGTGCAAGCATTGGTCAAACAAAAACACATGACACTTTAATGTGGCGGTCAATTCCACAGAACCATCGGAACAGTTTAATACTGAAGCGGAATAACCAATTAAGCAGACCGGCGCAGGCGCAATGTGGCCCAAAAATTACCTACCGTTACCATTACTGTTACAGAATCTTGTTTACAAGCTTCGCATCGCGCATGTCCAAAACCTGTGTTATAAAAACTAATAGGCATTCGATCATTATGATGTTTCTAGCCATACTTTATTAGAACTTCCCTACACTCACCGTTAAACGTACCGCTAATATTTATAACTCAAACATAAACATATTATTAAAGCTAGCAAAACAGGCTGTCTGGAGGCTAGACACAACGACCTTGTCAGCATCCACTCCAACCCAGCTATAATAACTCTTCTGCCACTTGTTATAAGGCTCATAATTTCTCAAGTGATCGTCTGAAAGATTGCTAACTAATGCCTGTATTGTACAGAGGTGAGGACTATTATTTATCATTTGAATAATTGGCAAGCCATTCCGAACCTTGTTACGGAGTACTTAAGGTGATCGATGATTGGAATAAATATCGATCGGTTCTAAATTAGAAAATTATGACGGTAAAAGCTACAGCAGTAATTGGAGATATGATTTAGGTAAGTACTATGTTATCTTGGACAGGAACTAACGCATTTGTGCGCTTACTCATAGTTGGCCTAAGTTCTTCGAATCTCATGTCATTGTTTGCTAATCGTATGCTATCTCGGGAATTATTCATTCATGCAATGATTAATTGTACAAACCTAATTTTGGCATATGCATTGCACAAATTCATACATTCAAAATATTGTAACTATTCAATAGTTACTTTGAGTATCATTTACATAATAACTACTGTAAAATCGGGTTTGTTTGACTCTAGGGAGTAATTTGGACCCAAACTTTTAGACCAATGAAAAAGTAATGTACGCTTTGTTCTACTAGATTCCTATTGGTTATAGCAGTTAGATCAAAATTACCCCAGTGGGTTAGAATAACCCGAAATTACCTGGTATCAAAACAAATTTTAATATTATAGAACCAGTAATTTCAAAATTCATTTGCTCAGAATAGTCACAGAACGATCACCTTCTAAATTCACTTATTAACCCTAATGACACCCATTAAACAAATTGGTGATACAAATCAAAAACCAATAAATCATCTTCATGATGCTTCATCATCACGAAGGAGACCAGACGAGACCAAAATAGACTTTTACAATGTAAGTGCAAAGGTCAACAACGGTAGTCAGCGTTTCAAATCGATCGGTTCCACATATGTAAATGCTAAACAGAATAAGATGTATGTGTAGACACAAAAACAAGATATCTAACGGTCGGACAGACCAACAAATATTTCGCAAATTAATTTTTATTGCCAAATCAAGGTTTAAAAAAGGAATCGTTTAGATTTGTTGTGACGACTGTATATATTTTTTATGGTATAAGCCGGTAAACGAGCAGATAGATCACCTGATGGTAAATAATTGCGACCACCCATGGACACCCTAAACATCAGAGGGGTTACAAGTGTGTTGCTGGCCTTTTGGGGATTACGAATTAAGGGTTGTTGGGGAATCGGGGATTGCGGTAGCCTCACGCATACAACGAAATACAACGCAGCTTCCGTTTTCTGTAAGCCCGTGGTATCAGGTACTTACATTTTGTCGAAATTATAAATCGATCATCAGAGATGCTTCTAGAATGTTATCCTAAGTTCTGTACACATTATTTATGTCCGTGACTATGCCTTCTTGCAAAATAAAATATTTTCTTTCTCGTCCCTTCTTTCTAAGCCAAGGAAATGACTGTATCATGCCATGTGTCATGAAGTGACTAGTTAGCATTGAGCTGGCAAGGGACTTATCGGTTAAGTAAAACCTGTATGTGTTAGTAATTCATTACGTCTGTTGTACTGTACCCTTAGTATGAGTTTACTTTACTCAACTACGCGCTCGGCGCTCTGATTGGTTGGTTTATTCGAGCCGACCAATCAGAGCACCGAACGCGCTCTTGTTTCGATTACTTTAAACATAAAACAAACTCGTACTAAGGTTACTGTACATGTTCTACAGACGCCATTTTTTTCGCTCCAGATAAGCAAATAATTTCAACATCGTTGTAAAACGGTTTACTTGTAATGAGTAATAAAGATAAGTCGTTTACTTCATCAACTGTATATACTTGAGGATCATTGAATGATTAGTTCTAAAGAAAAGAATATAATATACCTATTGTTCGAATAGTATCTTTGGGATTGGGAGACTGAACAAACGTTACACCAAAAATATATGTCGGGCTGTCTCGTTACTGCAAATAGTTTCTGTCCACTCTAAAGTTACCTAAAGGGAACCAAGAGAAGTGCTGATTACCCTTATAAATAATATTATAGTAAAGAAGAAATCAATAAAAGAAACACAGATTCTCGCACGGAGCAAGTCTTTGTGTGATCTACAAATTGTTGTTTCGTGTCTGAGTGTCATGAGTATGTGAATTTTTATATTTTAAACGCACTCACAACACAGGAGAAAACCCCTAATGCGGAGGCAATGTTTTTTTTTACTTAAAAATAGTATCTCTCCTTCCTATCCGGTTCTTCATATTTCGGATCACACTTCCAAGGTGTCTAGAAGTGTTTTATTTTGAGCCACAAACAATGGACCGACAAGAATAACGAAGGAAACAATAAGTGAAATGATGTCACGACCCAACCATTCACTTCTGCTATTTCTACTAATGATCAACGCAACTTTGTCTTAAAATATATTTTGTATGTAGCGTCTAACTGTCCACAGTTACACAGCATTATAACCCGTTTTTATAATGACATCAGTTTAAATTTTATTAAGTAGTTTTTATGTCGATAATTTTTACAGCTATGCCCAATTTCCTAATCTCCGATTTCCCAACAACCGTTAAATTCCTAACCCCCAAGGCCCGGAACGCACTTGTAAAGTTGTAACGCCTCTGGTGTTTAGGGTGTCCATGGACGGCAGCGATGGCTTAATCAGGTGATCAATCTGCTCGTTTACCGGCTTATAACTACCATAGAAAATGAATGACAATTAGGAACAGGGCCACCTTTTGCATGATGTGACACAACAGTTATGCGATGATTCTTCGAGAATTTTGCTTTCAAAACCGATTCTAAATCATAAGTAAGTACCACAAATTTTATTCTTTTTAAATTCGAAAATAATCCAAGACGAAGATTATTCAGCTCTTTGAACCACTTAAATCAAGACAGTGCAAACAGAACATCGGTTAGCACTAAAGACGTAGTTCAATAACGTCCTTAAGCTCGGAAAGCCATCTGATCTGATTGCTGAAGCCAAGAACTCGTGAAGAAACCAATCAAACTTTTTGTTTGCCAACTACGATTGAGTTTTGAAATATTCTCCCAAAAAGCCGCTGTTTCCTCAGACAAATTGTATTATTAGTTTACGTCGGCTTCTATTTTTGGTAGCCTGTTTGGGATAATTAAAAGCAAAACAGGACCATTAGCTGAAAGCCAGGTCAATCAAGGTCAATGCTAAACAGTAAACAATGACCAAACGAAGAAACGAGACTGTTGATAAATTGAATGGAACGTTCGAATTATTGTTCTTTTTTCAATTTCAAATTTGGAACATGAGACACTGGTACCTAACAACATTAAAAAAGAATAAAATACAGCAAAAATATCGATTAAAATTACTCACAGTCATACTAAAACACTCGACTAAATTATAACAACCGACTCATTTGAGAATTTAAAAAATATCGCGTGTAGTCAAATATGCGAAACGTTTTCATTAAATTAAGTACCGTAAATGCTCATACTTGACATAATTCAAAGGGTCATTGCTTTAGCGGCGAAGGTTGAAGAAATTATCAAAGAAATATGGACTGCCCACGTAAAAATACTTTAGACATAACATACCTATGCGATGAAGGTGAACACTTACATTAAATTAATAAATAAAGCATAGATGGATATTTTAAAATATTATCACGAAAGTTAATAAGTCAATAACACATAATTTTTCACCACAGCTAATTAAATTAAAAGCTTACTTGCAATTTTCCGAAAATCAATCCTTGGCTTCACGGCAACTAAGGTAACTTCATTATAATTACACATATGTATGGTTATTTGCACCCCCTAAGAATTTCCACACACAATTATTTGAACAAACTATATTAATAAAACGAATTATAGTTACTGCCATCTAATTAAAATAATACAAAGTTTTTTTAGTCACTCGCGAGAGAGAGGTTCGTTTAACTAAGACAAGTATCGCGAAACTGATCGTAAGATATTGGAAGAAATGATATAAATAAAAGAGTATTGATGTTGATATGTATATACAATATTAAGAATGTGCAGTCTTAGTTTTAATAATGATTCATTACGAAATATTCCACACGCGAGCACGTGACAATGAATTGATTATGTTCCGATACAGAGGGACTCAAGAATTTTATTAATAAGGATACCTGACGCGAGTGACGTGCCATTCCCTTGCGGATTTGTCAACATTTCAAATGTATGTTATTGTTTTGTGTGGAACTAGAAATAAGGAGAAGTCTAAACATACTTAGATCTACGGACGAAACGCCTCTAGCTAGATCTACAGTACCTAAACATATTTCTAGAGTGAAAGTCCATCTCTAAACGTTGTGGCGATTATTACATAAAATTATCTTAACACCTATTTTTTTTACTTTCGCAAAATTATAATTATTTTTTAACTTTATAATATATGATTAATTTATTAAGAAGAGGTATTTTAATCCAACATCACTACAGAGTATAAAACATGGTCGCTTTCTCTGTCCCTATGTCACTTTGTATGGTCAAATCTTTAAAACTACGCAACGGATTTTGATGTGTTTTTTTAATACAGAGTGATTCATTTTAAGTACACGTTTAATACATGAATAATATATCACCATTGCACCCATGCGAAGCTAGTATAAAATATTTTGACGAGCAGCCATCTTAGAAATCTCCATAATATGACGACAAACTGACGACTGAAGGATGGATGTTGCTATTGATTTCCATAATGCTATTTAACGGTATATTGGGCGACCCTGACCCCATCATTATTGGGTCATGAAACATTGTAGACGCCAATGATCAAACTGCTACACTTTGATTTTATGTGTCTTATAAAATTTTATACGCACACTAATATTAGGCATAAGTTTTCAACAAAAAGGTTCCTTCTAAAGGTACTTTTAGGGACCATTATCTGGACCTATGCTATTAAGTTAGTAAGGAAAAAACGTTTCTAGTTTTATAGTAGTAAGTCTGAAAATCGTTCTTACCCTTTATGTTTTACCCTATGTTTATAAATTGATTAAGCGTCGAAGGTGCAAACATAAGTCCTACTTTTTTTCTAATAACTTAACAAATTCTGAACGGGTGAAACTGCTAGCTAAAAGCTAGTCTTTAATATTCCTATCCTACAAGAAATAAACTTAGAAATTCTAGTCTAGTCTCACAAAGTTAGAATAAAGGGACTATTTCAATCTTAGAAACGTCTCTAATATTCCAAATTACTAGGAATCGATCATCATAAAGCCCGGCTATCGGATCCCTATATTAATGGCCTATCCGGCGATGGAACTAAGTTATTTAATTAAGGCTCTTACCTAGCATCCTTGGGATTTATCGGCACAATGGAAATTCTTAATTAGATATGGAAAAGATAATAGAAATATTAGATATATGAAAAAAAACATATACTGAGATACTGGCAGTGGCTAAATGCAAAGAGCTGTAGAAGCGAAGATCGAGCAAAGTAACATGAGAACCAATTTTTTGGGATGAAATTTTTTGGGGGAAGTACATGGGTTTTCTGATGGTAAGCAGCGCTGCCTTTGTTTTAATGGGACAAGCCACAGCCACAACCACAACTGCTAAGAGAAAACGAGATTGCACATTTAATTCGAATGCTTTAAAAATTCTCTATATCATCCACTGTATGGACTAAAGTCGAACGTGTAAGAGCCGTTAGAACCGCAATGCATTTAGTTGAGAGGGCACTAGAAACAGTTGAACTAAAATGACAACTTGACTCGACCCTCATTAACTAGCTACAATGGAACGGAACGTGAGAAATTGGTCGAGTTCTCTCTAAACCGTAGTACTCAATACATATTAAAACTAAATGACGGTTTAGAAGAGAAAATATTAAATTTTAAACCGCTATGTGTTCATTTTTGAGTGTATTTGAGACACTTTTAATTAAAACGGTTGACTCGATTAGTCAACAGAGTTAAGTCACTTGCAATATTTTAAAGTACATACACATGACCGAAATACCTCATCAGTGAACCGCAAAGAACTTTAATCATGTCCATATCGATTACAAATTAACATTCTACTCGATTCTAATTAAGATTTCTCAACAAATTCTCAAGACTAAAGCCTCACAGACATTTTAAACCTTTAATTCTTGTATTTTAATACTATCGAGATCGAATTCCGAACAATACACGGTTCGCAAGCCAGCTATATTCCAATTAAAATTCATACTTACTTAGTCATCGTTCTGTCGCAGTGCCAAAGAAAATAAAAATCGAACTTAACCTAACATTGTAAGTTATAATTAAATAGTCAAACGAACTTACCTGTAAGTGAAGTTCGACTGTAATTATTCTTGTTGTTGCATTGTCCGAAGATGATTAGGAAAACAGTTGTAGTCTCGGCGTTAGTCCGTGGCGTCACACATAATTTTAAAGATTAAAAGCTTAAATTTCTGAACGCAGCCATGCACATTGGCAACACTGCGTCTGCAACACTAATTTCATTAAGTTCATAGCCATTTATTGGTTTTACAACATAGGGTTCATGTTTATATTTATATAACATGAAGGATCTGGGTAGGGTGGGACTAATCATCTTCGGACAATGCAACAACAAGAATAATTACAGTCGAACTTCACTTACAGGTAAGTTCGTTTGACTATTTAATTATACTTGTTGTTGCATTGTCCTCTATGATTAGGAAAACAGTTGTAGATGTTCAAAGACCAGTTGTAAAAACAATAACCATTTGTTTAAAAATAACAATCAACAGAGTTATTTTTTAAAAAATATACACTTCTTAATTAAATATATAACTGAACAGTTATATATCTATTAACTGCGTAATTCAAACTAATTCCAAATATCATTCACATTGTTGAAGAAAAGGTTCTAAGAAAACTTTTATTAATTATTGGTCTGTTATGAAAAAACTTGCAAAAAATTTAAGACTCTCCAATCCAAGCAGCCGTTCGTCGTATTTCATCAATACTTCCCCACTTGCTGAAAACTGCTAATGTTGTTGCATGTCGGGTACTGTGTGTTGAAAATACACTAGTGTCAATTCCACTCTCTTCCATGGCTCTTTTGACCCAACGGCTGATTGTACTGAAGCACACAGCTTTATATGGCTCCTATGTAGATACAAATAAGCTAGTACTTTTAAAATCACGTAAACCCTTTGTAACTTTTAAATTGTTGACCACCGCAGTGGCTGGACATACTCCTTTCCTAGCATTAAAGAAAAGGATCAGTTATAAAAAGTTGACCCTGTTTGGTCCTAAAGTCTTGATCAATCTATCTTTTACAAATAGATTGATGAATTGATTAATACAGTCTTGTTTAATCATTATATTAATAATATTAATCAGGGCTACTGTTTGAGCCCTTTAACCCGTGGCCAACGTTAATAAGGTTTTCTTGGTAACAATCTGCAGATAATTCTTTCTCTAGAGTATAATTCTTTTCAATATAATCAAGTACAAAGACATATCCCAAGTATTATTATATTTGGGTTTGGGGGTCTTAATTTAAAAAATCCCTTGAACAATCTTTTGATCTAATGATCGGTATCCAAATGTGGTCCTATAACTAATGATAGAGCTAATCTTACGGAATTCAAATTACCATATGTTACTAACTGTAACTCTTTCATTGAATCACAAAGTACGGTACTGAAATAACTTCAGTAATGGTAGGCTTAGTAATGTTTATATTTATGGATTTAAATACTTAGCCTATGATACTAATGCACATGCATGCATGATTTGCATGATTCAAAGTATCTTTAGATATTGAATTCATCAAGACAAGAACTGCTTCATCACAAATTCCTAACTCTATGTTTTCCTGATAATGCTTCTACCATCAATACCACTTTCTTATAAAAGGGGTGTAACAATCTGGAATTATGCAAGATAAGGACTTAGAAGGTAAAAATATAACAGGTTCCTTTAACAATAATCTATTAACATTAACAATAACCACTGAGTGACCCAATGGGGCACAACTATTATACCTGTTGCTTTGTCTGTAATTTATTTTCTAGGGTTTTAAGAACCATAGAGAATGGAGGAGAAATAATAAATAAAATAAGCTGTATTTAGTCCAAGGAATGGTGAAAGCATCAACTGCAACAGCTCCTAGGTCTGGTTGCCATGACATATAAGTGCAACACCTTGCATTAGTATATATCAATAACCTTTGGATTGTTTATATTGCTCAGTTCCCATTTTGTAATGTCTATCTTCCTATCTTCCTTCTAGACTCAAAAAAGCTATCACACTATCTTTAGTGTTTATGTAATTAGCATCAAACAATAGTCTTTTAAAATTCACACCATTGCCAAATATTCTTAGAAATCCTATGTAAAAAATTATATTAAATTCCTCCTAATCTATTTATACATATAGGTTACAGCAGTAATATTATCACTATTTCTTCATTTATAAGCAAACATTTTTAAAACAAAAAAGGCAGCTATTCATTCCAGTGAATTTATGTGAGCCCTAGACTCTTTAATTAGCCTAAATTCTAACTTTAATCATAATTTTATACAGTAATTCTTTTATAAGCTTGGAAAAAACAATAAAAGAATATATTTCTTTCCTTTTCAGTAATGTTAAGAGTCATATCTATAGTATTGTATAGTAACAATAAAAGTTACAGTTGTAACATCACACTTAACTATTCTCTTTGCTCGGCTAACTATAAATCCTAATGTTTTTAGTAAATTCACAGTTGCTTGTATGTTTTGTATACACTGTTGTTATAACAATTTTGTTTATGTAACATAATAACATAGTTGTTTCATATACTTAAAAAAACAAAAAGTCATCTAAATAGATAACTGATATACAACCTCTTTCTCTTAAGAAAACCATCATTGGTTCATGATTTTTGTGAATGTTGATGGAGCCGTACAAAGGCCCAAGAATAAAACATAAGTATTTAACTGATAGTGTTTTCCTTAAAAATAAATCTTAAATATTTCTCACTATCCTTGTTGATACTTATCATATAACAAGTATATTTCAGATATAAGATGACAAGAACATCATCTTTTTGTAAAAACTTGCACACTGTTCGGTATTTTCCAATTTGAAATACTCAGTTTCAACAAAATTATTTAAATTCTTTAAACTTAGAACAAAACGAAAAGTTCCATTGCTCTTTTTAACAAGGAAAATAGGTGAACACAATGAATCTTTTTACAGGTTTGCAAGTTTGTATTGCTTTCATAGCAAGTACTTAACTGGTTAATTTCTGCGGTGATCTGTAAAGATTCTAGTTCAGAAAACCTATCATTTTGAGTACAACTCTGGTATGGTTTACTATGCAAAAGGATTGAATATCCTGCAACCCAACCGAGAATAATTGGATCTTGAGTTAAACTCTGGTGTGGTTTATCACACAAAGGGGTTGAGTATCCCGCAACCCAACTGAGAATAATTGGATCCTGAGTTATCAAGTTTTCAATTATTTAAGTGGTAGTTAAGTCTACTCACCTGTTGGTTCATTTGCGTTGAGGTTGACTCCTCTTGCTCTCCCTGGTCCTGACTGCTGCTGGTGTTCTGGGTGACGGCCCCCCCTCTTTTTAGCATCTGCCTGAGGAGGACCCCGCCAGTTTAAAGCTTTATTATTATTTATTTTAGGAGTACCTGTCTGAGGCACCCATGTACTTCGCTTTGTAGTGAACCTTTTTGTTTCAGCCACCTCAGTTCTTGACCAGATCTCTTGACTGATCTTGCTGTTCTGATCTCTTCTCCTAGATCTTCACCAAATAGATAGATTTCTGTTCCAGATTGCAATAGAAAATCTTTCACATTTTTATTTATAACTGATAACAGGAGGGACTTACGTCTCTTTCTATCTAAATTTATAGTCACAGAGTAGGATTGGAGCATCATTCAGTATTCTAATGATATCCATCTATGTCCTTAATTATCTCTCATGCACATTTGAAGACATGAACCCAGACATGCCAAGGCTGTTGAGGTTTGTTTCTGTTTTGTTTGTATCATTTGGTCACACTTCTGGGATTATTAATCATTGATTGTAGTGCTTACCTCCGGGTTTAACAAAAGATGCACCATTAATTTCATGTTGGAGAACGGTGAATTTTCATCAGTATGCCATTCCCCCAATCACCTTTGTGCTATTTGTTTGTGTAACTCTCCTCCTACTCTCACCAGCTGTGACTTCACACCTTATATGTCTATTACCTGAGGATCCAACATCTCTTCATGTGGTAAGACTTCAGGTAATTCTCATAAAGATTCTATATTTTCCACATTTACATCTTGTTGTACAATGTACATATGTATCATTTTGTTGAGCATTGCTCAATTCTATGCATTCATTATCCGGAGGGACATTTTCAATGTCTTCCTCCATGTAGTGTGATAATGTTAATGGTGTCTTTCCAGTTTCTGGAAGTAAAACACAATGCAAGCTGTGCTTATGGTACAGCATGTGACTTATGGTACAGCATGTGGCGTATGGTACAGCATGTGGCTTTCGCCACATCACAATATAACCATGTAAGTTCCCGCAGAACTTCCCTTGAAGGTTATAAAGACTCAACCGCGTGTGCTCCCACAGAACACCCCAGAGGTTGATTATTTGATAGCTTAGCAAGACTCAACCGCGTGTGCTCCCACAGAACACCCCAGAGGTTGATTATTTGATAGCTTAGCAAGACTCAACCGCGTGTGCTCCCACAGAACACCCCAGAGGTTGATTATTTGATAACTTAGCCATTGTAGACCACGTACGCCCCCGCAGGACGTCCCACAGGTCAGGCCAGTTCTTGCTAGAAAATAACCGGCCTTGTAAATGCTCGTGCGATTCCTTGTACATAAGTATCTATCGCGCATGAAATAGCAAAATGTCGCCGCGTCCTTTACATACACATGCAAAGCGCAAGACGCCCAGGCACAAAAGTAAAAACACACGTTCTTTAAACGGTGTAGCGTTAAATGTTTTGCTGCATAGCGAAGCTATAAACTTTGTTGCAAACTTGCAAAAGATGAAAGGCCGGCCATTTTCGTACCATCATCGCTCGAATCGGAGCTCAAAGTTCCTTTTCAAGTTTCTTCAATTTCTTCAGCAGTTTTAGATCTTGACTCCGACTTTATCTTTCCCATATTACAGTTTTAGAAACACTTATTTTAACTAAAAAATGGTAAAAAGGTGGGAAAACGTGACGCCGTTACGTGACATAAAATCCGAATGAAATTAGTGTTGCAGACGCAGTGTTGCCAATGTGCATGGCTGCGTTCAGAAATTTAAGCTTTTAATCTTTAAAATTATGTGTGACGCCACGGACTAACGCCGAGACTACAACTGTTTTCCTAATCATAGAGGACAATGCAACAACAAGTATAATTTGAAAAGACTTTTACACGTATTGAATTTTTAAACGAGCAACAGACTGAACTAAAGTAAATCTTTGTAAATCCCATAATAAAATTTCTTTAAACATATAGTCCAGTCATTTGGTAGATAAAAAGGGCGTTACCTGGAATGTTTTCCGGGAGTGTTGAAAATTGGTGAATTTATAGATTTGGGTATGCTCTTTTCGAATTTCAACTTTGCCACCTCGTACAACCGCCGCTCGCGCCGCCATATTGAAAAAATGGCGCCTAAAAACGGTTTTTTATTAATATCTCCGTTTCGACGCATTTTACGAAAAAATATTTATCTACAAAATTAAACTAGAGAAAATTTCCTACAATTTATGTATTGATAACATTTTCGTAAAATCAATAGTTTTTGGCGTACAAGCGCCGCAAAGTATTTTTCATGAGCACCACCACGGGTACAAACAATGTGTGTTGTGCAGCAACGACTGTCGCAACCGAGGGCTGGGCTCGCTGTCATTGCAGAGGTAAGTCCCCTGTTTGAGGAGTGGCTAGAGAGGCGCCATGGCGTCCTCACCTACCGCCTGACGCAGGTGCTTACCGGACACAGGAGTTTCGGTAGGATCCTGTTTTTGATTGGGCGGGAGGAAACGCCCGGGTGTCATAACTGCGAAGACCGCCCGGAGGACACGGTGGAACATATAACATAACACATATAACATCAGAAACAGGAACATACCGAACCTACACACATTGTTTGTACACGTGGTGGTGCAGATGAATAATACTTTGCGGCGCTCGTACGCCAAAAACTATTGATTTTATGAAAAAGTTATCAATACATAAACTGTAGGAAATTTTTTCTAGTTTAATTTTGTAGATAAATATTTTTTCGTAAAATGCGTCGGAACGGAGATATTAATAAAAAACCGTTTACAAACAACGTGTGTTGTACAAACATTGTTTGTACGTAAGTTTCGGTAGGTTCCTGTTTCTGATGTTATATGTGTTATGTTATATGTTCCACCGTGTCCTCCGGGCGGTCTTCGCAGTGAGGACACCCGGGCGTTTCCTCCCGCCCAATCAAGAACAGGATCCTACCGAAACTCCTGTGTCCGGTAAGCACCTGCGTCAGGCGGTAGGTGAGGACGCCATGGCGCCTCTCTAGCCACTCCTCAAACAGGGGACTTACCTCTGCAATAACAGCGAGCCCAGCCCTCGGTTGCGACAGTCGTTGCTGCACAACACACATTGTTTGTACACGTGGTGGTGCAGATGAAAAATACTTTGCGGCGCTTGTACACCAAAAACTATTGATTTTACGAAAAAGTTATCCATACATAAATTGTAAGAAATTTTGTCTAGTTTAATTTTGTAGATAAATATTTTTTCGTAAAATGCGTCGAAACGGAGATATTAATAAAAAACCGTTTTTAGGCGTCATTTTTTTAATATGGCGGCGCGAGCGGCGGTTGTACGAGGTGGCAAAGTTGAAATTCGAAAAGAGCATACCCAAATCTATAAATTCACCAATTTTCAACACTCCCGGAAAACTTTCCAGGTAAAACTACCAAATGACTGGACTAATATTCTATTCGGCCAGTGTTTATGGTAAGCTCGCTATTTCTATATTTGAAATTTTGAAATAATAATGGCGGCTCGCACGAGCCGGCGACCGTTACGCCGATGGGTCGAGCAGCTGGGATCGCACCTGCCGCACAACAGCTGAGCAAGGACCGCCTTACGATAAAGACTTTATACTTCTTTTAAAAGGGGGACTTTGTTACAACGAAATGTCAAATGCCTTCAATAAAATTTCGACTTTATTACAAAAAGCCTAAGGTTAAAAGTTGAAAAAGGGATAGCTTGATGTTCTGGCGGATACATGTTCCTTTTATAATACCATCAAAGGATCTAGCAAATATTTTTTTTTATCGAAAATCGATAAACAGGTTCTTAGTGAAAAAATTGGATCTTTTCTGGCTCCAAAATAAACAAAGAAACATGAAAATACGCAGTGTTAGACCATGCATTGCGTACATAGTGTTATACGGAATGCGAATGCTGGACAAAAGCCCGCAACCTTCAGCATTCCACACGTGGAATTCGAAGTAATCCTTGGACGAGAGCACTTCGGTAAATTGCGGTCAAGCCGGTGAATGACGATATTCATTCAGAGCAATTATGCTTCATAGCTATGGAGAAATTTCCAGAAAAAATACGGTTTATTTCAAAAACGCTCTCGACCTCGAAAAGGTATTGTTTTTATGCTGAACAATCTGTGTTCTGAATATACCCTTCATTTTTTAAAGAGGGTAAAATCATCCAATTACTTCTCCCGCTTTGGGCGAGGCGAGAGGGAGTGTCAGACTCTTACTGACTAAAAACCATCCCGTTCCTATTTCTGCCCTTCAAGCCGGATCCCCGGTAAACCCGCTAGGTAGTCCGCAGCTCCGAGAATACCATCCCTTACAATATTTACTTGTTCACCATATTAAAAAATAAAAATTGGATCAACTGAAATATAATCCTGCTCAAATGCTAGTCCTAGTTTCAACTATTCTCTACAGTCACGCCAATTACACCTAGTTGTCCTAATTTAGTTGAATGGACTAAAAATATTTACTGTGCTAAAATTGCTTTTAATTAATTGAGCAAACATGGTGTGTTTGAAAATATTTAGCTTATACAAAAATGCGGTCTAAATTCATAAAGAAACTTAAAGATTAAGTTTGTTTCAGTCGTTGGTAAGCAAATATACTTAGTGATTATCTTAAATATATGACTAAGAAGCTTAAAAACTTCCAATCTAAGCCTTTGAAATCTGATCGAGTTGGTAAACATTTGAGAACCAAGATATTTCCATCTGTGGTTAGTTTAGAAATTAATTTGTCTTAATATTGTTACTCACAAAGTTGAGGATGATAAATCTTCCCTACGATTGATAGAATTTGTTAATAAAGTATCAATTTACGCATTAAATCTGTGGATTGCCACATTCTTTCTTAAATACTGTTTCAACTTTATTCATTGTCCATAACGTAGGACTCATCATTCATCCAATAATTAGGTACTTTCCATAGAAAATTTAAGGCAAAAGTTACTTTATGTAAACTGCGTAAGGATCTCAAATTTACGCTATCTCAGGTTTTATGAGATTCGGTGCCAAAAATAACTTATTAAATATTATGTCTGACACGTTTCTTCCTTCAACTGCTTACAAAATTGGCAATTTGCTCTTGAATTTGTTTACGTCCGTCGTACAGCTGTATAAAAATGTTTTACTTTTTAACCGACTTCAAAAAAAGGAGGAGGTTCTCAATTCGACCGTATTTTTTTTTTTTTATGTATGTTAATCCATATCTCCGGTAGTTATAGACCGATTTGAGAAATTCTTTTTGTATTTGAAAGAGTACGATGTCAGTGTGGTCCCGTGTATTTTTTTTAAAGTCTGACCATAAATGTGGAAGATAATCCAGGGAACTCCTCAAAAATGAACAGAATGTGCTCTGCGTTTGAGTTTAAGTGATGTATATTAGCTAATCTTTCTCAGTAACCATAAAATTCAGGACAGATAGTAGCATATCTGGTATAGAATGATGGGTAGCTTGATGTGCTGTCTGATTTACATGTGTATGTAGGTACCTAATCTGTTTGTGTTATAGTCCGATTTGAGAAATTCTTTTTGTGTTTGAAAGAGTAGAATGGCAGTGTGGTTCCATATAATTGTTTTAGTCTGACCATAAATGTGGAAGATAATCCAGGGAACTCCTTAAAAATGAGCAGAATGAGCTTTGCGTTTACGTTGATGTGATGCATACTAGCTTATCTTCCTCAGTAGCCATAAAATTCAGGACAGATAGTAACATATCTGGTATAGAATGATGGGTAGCTTGATGTGCTGTCTGAGTTACATGACTGTATACCTATGTGGGTATCTAATCTGTTTGTGTGTTTGACAACTGACTATGTATGTAGCTTATGAACAGGTTACTGTTAGCTGTCGGCTCAGCAGATCATAAGTAAGGGTATCAGGTTAATATACATTTGAAAATAATGTAAATATGCGTCAATATGGATAGATATTAATATTATTCATTTAAACGGCGCTGTCTCGTATGAGCAGCGCGTTTAATAGGTCGACCCATACTCAAATAAGTTATTCACTAAAAATCAAGAAATAAAAAACAATTTTAACAAAAAAAAACCGACTTCAAAAAATAAATATTCCAAAACAAATTAATATGCACTAAAAAGTAAAATAAATAATTGCGTATTTTTCAACAACTTAATAGATCAACTAACTTTACTAACTCATCACACACATTATAATGTAAGTAAATTATTGTTATTTTTGGAGTCGGTGTCAGCCTAGGAAACGCCAACAACTAGCACGGCACGGGCGGAGAGGTGGTTGAGTACCTACTTACAACTGGTGTAAAACTGTAATGTTTTGTTGTTGTCATAATAGGTAAATAACAAACCTATCTTAGTTGGCTGACACCGACTCCAGAAATAACAATAATTTACTTACATTATAATGTGTGTGATGAGTTAGTAAAGTTAGTTGATCTATTAAGTTGTTGAAAAATACGCAATTATTTATTTTACTTTTTAGTGCATATTAATTTGTTTTGGAATATTTATTTTTTGAAGTCGGTTTTTTTTTTGTTAAAATTGTTTCTGCAATTTATTCATTGATAACATTAACAACAGTTGCATTCATAACGAAGCCTAATAAAGACATACTCTTTATCATATGTTACTTTGTAACTTTCAATTCGCAATTAGCAAAATTAAAAATTTTATATCCTTTGGTATGAGCCTTGGAACACAAGGTTCGACTATAAACCCAGAATGTAACACTCGTCCCATAAAACTCCTTACATAAATGTCTTTAATTATTTTCTACGATAATCAAGTTCTCCATTAGGTTTAAGTATCGTAATTATTGGGAAGCGAGACTTGATCGATGTCGGAAATAACTCCTTTGAACCGCAGATCTTCTCCAAACCTGATTTTGTAAGATTCGATCCGATTTTGTGCGTACACACTTATTTTTACGGAAACCCTTTCGGGGAAAATTTCAATAAGATTGTGGCAACGACATTTTAGAGGGTGCTGGTACTGGGTAAACGATTTGAAAATATGCAAAAATGTCCGCTATCTTTAGTAAAAGGAAGGAAACGTGGAGTCGCACGTCGCAAAACGTTTTTTGGCGCGGTAGGGGAAAATGCGTCATGCTATAGATTGCGGTATTCATATGAATTGTCAACAAAGGGGTGTGTGTGTGCTGAAACATACAAGGGAGTATTAACCTGTAACTATAACACTGGCATATTTATTGAGTACGCCACAGTAAACATAAAACGCTATAAAGTCTACGCTCCATGTTGTCGGCGTCGTAAAGACCTGCCCGGAGCCAAGGCCGCGTCCTTCGTGAAGCTCCTGTGTGTCATGAAGACTCAATCGATCCACGGTTTACCTTCAAAACACTCGAAAATTTATGCCCTTCACAACACCGCGGATAGTAGCCTACATAGCTACATAATTTACTTTGATAGCAAACTTAGCTATTGTGTACTGTTTTTTGTCTAGGATTTTCGCGTCGTTGCTTTGTTTAAACCCTTGTAGAGGTCTCAAAATCTAATAAAATAAAGTATTTTAATTTGAATTTGTCAAACAGACGACCCAAGATTTTCCGCGAATTCTAGTAACTAACTATTACAAATCTGACTCCAAGACTTGTAGACGAGTGTTATCAAGAATCTTAACATGAAGACAGTGTAATAGAAAATCGCAACACGCTACAGAAATCGAGAGCATGTTTCTGATTGGTATCGAACGTGATCGGTGCCGATTAATAGCCTCTTCCGGGCAGCTAGCTTGTGTGCTTGTTGGATTGTTAACGATCTTCACATTAATTTATTGCTTAGCCGATTCTTGTTATAGATATTCGGAATATTTCTAGAAAACAATCTTACTTACATTGAAAGTAGTAGCTCTTTATTGGTAAATCAATCATACATTTTTATTGTTTGTTTTATGTTAAAAGTCCTTGGGTACCTTAATTCGCATTCATTGCTTCTCTTACTTTAAGCTTCTAAGGACCAAGAAATGAATAGATTTTCGGACTATCTATTTCAATCACAGTTTCCGAAAAGATTTTCCCATTTTTTTTCCATAATTTTGAATTTGAACATAACTACTTTGATCCCTATCAAAGTAACCATCTTCAAATTGAAAACATAATAAGCAGCACGCTCCAAACACATTCCATTGAGGAGTAACAGAGACTGCGCCGGACAGGGCATGTGTTATGAAGATGGTAAGCAATTAACGTTAATTAGGCGTCCCGCTCAAACGTTCACGATTGCCTGTGATCATTGCTCGTCTGAGAGCCTCTTATCTTCTATGGAGCCGAACCATTCAATGAAGAGCTGATGTTTATGGAAGGTCGTTGTTATTGATTTGTTGGGAAGACCTGGGGTGCTCCTAATAGGAGTAGAAAGGCATGAGTATCTTACTTATTCGGTTTCTACGAGAAGTAAAGGTTTGCTGACAAGAATTCTTTAAAGAATATTTGAATCATGATCATGGATGGTTTTTTATGGAATAGGTGGCAAACGAGCAGACGGATCACCTGATGGTAAGCGATCAGCGCCGCTGAGAGACACCCGCAACAATTAAAGTTTGTATAGTTAACAAAAATAATATACAGAAGAAATGTTTGGATAGTTAGGTAATGATCATTTTAAAAAGGTCTGGGATGTATTTATGCTACTTGCAATTGCAATAGCAACGAAGCTATCGAGTCTGATGGAACACGGTCACCCCAACTTACCTACGCATCCGCAACAACAATAGAACATCACGAATGCGTTGCCGACCATGGAGAAATTGAATTACGTATTTACGTCTTTTTGAAGAACCTTACGCTGCTTCTCGTAACTTATTTGGTACTGTTACTGTAAGTCTATATTGTTGTTGAATTATGAATAAATGAATGAATAATACAATCATAACTACATATTAACCTTTTTTCCGTAACCATGATCCCAAAAGACGAACTTAGTCATAACCTAATAAGACTAGATTCTAGATCACATCGTAAAATCCCATAGGCCTATCTCCAATCTTCCAGGCTAACATTATTACACATTAACCTACAAGAGCTGCTTGTACTACAAGTAAATTAATATTAAATGCAATTAATTCATGCCTATGTGAGTCATTGAATTGAACGTAATTTCCAACCGGTACCTATGCTTACTGCGGTTCAGACGGCACCAATACGTACCTACTATACGATGAGTTTAAAAAACAATGACGATTTAAAGTTAAAATATTGGTAACATTACTTACCTATCTTTATGTTTAAATAGGTAAACAAGTGAACTTAACTCATTACCCTCCTTTGCGACGAGTAGTCCGATAGTAAAAAAAATATCGCTCCTTGTCATAGATATTCTGACAATATCTGAATGCATAAATGAATGAGAAATGTAGTAAAAGCATGGAGTGTTTTAAAAAAATATTAAGCTGTTGTGTTTCCTTTTACAGGATATTGGGATGGCAAAATTATATGTATGAAAATCGTTTTGGTTGATCATATAAAATGTTTATGTTTAAAAAAAATCGTAGACACGTTTTACCGCATTTTCGTATTTACCTACCAATACTTTTAATAAATCAAGTACGTAATACAGGTGTTAAATATAAATAGATAATAATAATTTACCGCATTTAATCTAAAAGCGGAAGAAGAAACAATTAACACAGAAATAAATTAAGGAAATAGTGAACTAGTATTTTTATGACTGACTGACGAAAACAAATCATTAAAAAAATATTTTGACGTGATTAAACACGCGTGTTGTCGTGCATCGGATACTTTATGAATTAATTATCATAATAATTGATACAAGTAGTACTTACAGCTGCTGGACACATGGCATTCATTCAGCACACACTGGTAGATTATCCAGGATTCCAATTCAATCATCGTGGAAGCGGTCATTTTCGGCACCAAATAAATATTCGCACACAGTCAATAAATCAAAAGTCTAGTCCTATTCTGACAGATAACACTTCAATATATCACTGCATTACTATAAACGTTAAAAGCTAAATATTTTCAGTCAATGTTTTCAATTTGTAAATAACACGCGCGGTCTACAACACAAAACGTTGTTTTGATAGGTATCGCCCACATAGAACCGCGAGCTGAATGATTTGATTGGACCTCCGAGCCGTATCGGCCCGCCCGACAGGAACCCGGAAATTGAGACCAGTGTTGCCACTTTATTAAGATTTTCCCCTACAACAGCTGACAAACGTCAAATTCATAAAGTGATTTAAAAAATATTTGTCTTATTCATTACAAATAAAATAGTCAAGTGTTAGGTAGAAAACCGAAATTAAAAATATTCCATAATCCCTTAGTATAATAAAAACATAAATAATTATTCTTGAATATTAAACATTAATTTATTGATATTAAACAAGACTTAAGCACTCAAGATCATATCATATCTTGACATATTCGATCGTCGCTAAAACATTTGAAATTAAAATCAAAAGTCTCTTTATTAGATGTCAATTTATTTAAACTCCCCGTATTAGAGGAAATTTCTTTTCTTGGCAACATTATATCCATAGACATTGCGCTGTGACATAGACCATTTATCGAACTATGGTATATGAGAATCGATATGTGAGTTTTGTATTCGATATAAATAATTTATTTTGTTAATTGTGATACGCTACTATTTATAAGTGCTTTATCTTCAATAACATAAAATAATCGTAAAAGTAATGACTTTGTAGTTTAAGAAGTATCATAGTGATATTTTTTAGGTATTGTAATGAATCGAATCTGGAATCGATTTACGTCATTGTACTCGATTCCCATTAACTTAATTACGATGTCCAGCACTAGATTCGTAGCTGTCAAACACGATCAGTCTATTTTGTTTTTGGTTTTTACAAGTTCTGCGCGCAGTAGAAAGTGGTGTTTATTTGTAAATATTGTAAAAAAGTAAATATTCATAATTTTTGTGTGTTTACAAATTGATTCGTGTTAATATCGAAAGTGACAGTGTTTTATGGGAAAACATCGTACAATAAGGACTTTTTTCGTTTTATAAGGTGAGTTAAATCGCGAAGGATGATCAAACACCTGTCGTATCGTGCGTAATTTTTATGTAAATGCAATTCATTGTTAGATATAGGGTCATTATGGTTTCGTAACAATTTCAAATCTCTCGTTTTGCCTGGAACGTGGGCCAGTTGCGCTGTTTCGTGTAACCTTGGGTGTGCGAAGCGGAGTGTCATCGTCTAATTTGGCCTTACAGCTTGTGCCCTACACGTATTTATAAGGCGACGTAAATACTTCGGCTATGTACTTGAAGAGAAAACTAGCAATTCATAACATGCACGTGTTACAAAACGTTTTCTTCGTAGATATTCTTTTGTTTGTAAATACAATATGTAGGTATTGTGAAAATAAAAAAATGCGGGTACGTAATTTCTTATTCGACGTAATTTTACCGTAACGCATTATATATTCAGTTTCTTTAAAGCCTGTGTAATGTACAAGAAATCACAATATTATTAAATCTAGAATCCAAAGCTGACTAGTACTAAAATATTACCAAAACAATCCATTCCACTAATTAAATAATATCTCAAATCTTCATCATAGCATTACAGATAATCTTCATTAGGCTATTAAATCCAATTCAAATGTTTAGAAATAGAATTAATGATCACCCTAATCACCTTATGACATGGTTTCTGTTATAACACATTTGCTTATTTGATTGTTTCTTTTCAGTACTATATAAATTAAGCTAAGTAATTATTTAAATCTTTCAACATTAAAAAAAATTGCAGTGCTATGTCACTCCTTTAGCCCGCATGTAGACAAATAAAAACATGCAACACTATGGCACACCTTTGCGATGCACATTATAGCACATAATGCCACTGTACAATGTACATCCACTTTTCACCATTTGTGTTATAAGTCCCATGTAGTAGAGGGTGAGTTTAAAAGATCTCTGTAATTGACTTTTCATGAGTTCTTATAAGAATCTAATTAACTAATTTCCTAATGTCTGGTTGTATTACTGTAACCGATTTTTTATGTTATTGCTTTCTGCAAAGTCATTGTAATATTGATTAAAAAAACAAAACAGTACAATGAGCAAAAGAATATGGTTTAAAAATGGAATCCAACAACTAAATAACTAAACCATTTCTGCCATATTATTATTATTGTACACAAGCACTTAGCAACCTCATACTGGCCAGTAACATAATACTTGCATGAAATAGATACTCTGTGGTTTTAGATATTTGAATGTGGAATTTATGCTGTCAACACCTTTGTTGTTGAGAAGCTTTTGTTTTTTTTTTTACTTTACTGGCTAGAATAAGTAAATAAAACATTATAAGAAATGTAAATGGACAGAAAAATAATAAAAATATTCTTGTAAGTAGATCTTTAAACAGAGAGGAGTGGAAGGAAGGTAGGGAGGCCTTTGCACTGCAGGGGCGATCACGCCTGAAATCTAAAATATAAAGTATATCTTACATATTTAGTTAGGTTCTGTAAGTAAAATAAAGTATTAAATGCTTTTTAAATAATCCATAGACATGTTAAATTTTTCTGATGATTCCCATTGGTTACTTCAAACAATTTCTAATTGAATTTTCTAACAAGGTTCATTGCAAATGCCAAGAAAGATATAGAGATTCCGATTATCTGAGATCACCATCTGTATCAAACAACAACACTGTATGTTACAGTCATATTGATAAGAAATCTTGGATTCCAGATGAAAGTAGGCACAAGGAAGCTACCTCTTAACTATGTTTATGGCTAGTGTCATTGACTTGTCACTCTACCAAATACAGTTTAACCTCTCATATGCTGGTATATAAGGCATCAATAGAAAACAAACTGTGTCGCATTTGGATCGGCATTCATAAAGGGTCAAACCAGCTGTTTAATTTAATTAATTAGAGTGGCTGGACAACTGCCTGCAATACAACCCATAGCTATTTCGGTTTTCCACATGGACCAACTCTTTCTGTGACCAACAAATTGTTGTTTCTGGATGTGTAATGTGTATGTAAACATGTATGTTTGTAAACACAATCCATGACACAGGGGAAAAACTTTTAGTGGGTTTTTTTTTTCAAATCTATGTTTTATCGAAAACTATTCAGTAGTTTTTATGTGAAACAATAACAATCACAATAACAAACACATACATCCTCACAAAAATTAACATTTACATTAGGTAACAAGCAGAATATCTATCTCTAGGTCCCAAACCTAGGTCATTGAAACTAACCATTAAAAATCTACTGCAATATACTATATATATTTCATTCACCTGCCGCAAAGATAAGCCCTGTTATCAGTGCATCATACCAACACTTACCAAGCAAATAAAGTAAAAAAGTAGTACACAAATATAATACTTAATGATAAGGAGATAAGGTTGTTTTAACAATAACATGAGTCATGTTTTGTTGTAGACGGGGCACAATAAATAGAATTCAAAGAGATTGGTCTTGTTAATTGGCTATTGTCTGTATGTATTTACTTAAGGGCATAAAATTATGCACCCTTTTTGTGTTAGGTATTGATATTTACTACTTCTTGTACCGTAATCCTTATATCTCTTTTCTGATACTCAATTAAATTTTTTCTAGTCATTTTTACACAAAATGGTGTAATAATTCTGGTTTTATCTGTCAAGTTCATACAGGTCCATGAAATACAGTGTTGTAATAAAAACCAATAAGTGACTAATCCATTGATAACTCAATATGTAGGTAATTACACAAGTGCTATGTAAAAAGGGAAGGTCATTCAAATAAGTACCTTATAACAAAACTATATAGAATTCAAATTTGAAGGCAGAAGGTAAATATTTACAAACCACATACCTAATTAAATAAATTACTTATGATGAATAAATTAGACCCTACAAAAAAAAAATAACAAAAATAAATCAACCTTTTGCCTGTCTTAAACATCACAACAATGCAATATGGACTCTAAAGACATGAATATAAAGTTTATTTTTTATAAACATTACTTTGTAAATAATCTGGTAGGGCGTGACGTCATTATCACCCGTCATAAACACGTCTGGTGATATCCTGAGTTTGTCAGTGAACATATTTAAACACTCTTTGTTTTCTCTTTCAGTTATTTATTTTTAAACATTATGTAGGTATTTGTCACTTTTTTTAAAAATAATACCTATTTGGTCAGAACATTCCAATTTTAAAAGATACTTCGAGAATATCCAGTTTTTCTGGGCATACCTACTCCTCAGTTTTGAATCTAGTCGAATAGATAAAATTGGAGTGTCTGTTTGTACTACATGCATATGACATACATACGATATATACCCCAAAAAAATATTTTTTACAATTTCTGTCTATCAGTCTGTCTGTTCTGGCTAATCTCTATAATGACTGAACCGATTTTGACGGAACTTTTATTGGCAGGTAGCTGATGTACTAAGGTGTAACTAAGGCTACTTTTATTAGTCACGCGAGCGAAGCCGCAAACATAAGCTAATCTCATATATAAATTCAACTTCAACCCATTTTTGGATAGACATTGTTCCTTTTTTTAAACCACTCCATCTTCATCTGTGGCCAAATGTTCTGCCAAACTCCGCGTATAAATTATCGATGTATTCTGTCATCATAGATTGCATCCGACTACGGATATCGATTGCAATTACAGCCATCTTAGAATGTACTAATTGTAGATTGTGTTGGCAACGCAAATCTCGAGAACAGCTGAACCGATTTCGCTAATGCTTTTTCTTGTTGGGTTTGTTATTGTTAGGAGAAGGTTTTTATGTAAGAAAATATTAACAAATATGCGCAGAAAATTTTCCAAAGCGAAGCAAAGTTCGCGGGGTCCTCTATTCACTACATGTATACATAGTATAAAACAAAGTCGCTTTCTCTGCCCCTATGTCCCTTTGTATGCTTAAATCTTTAAAACTACGCAACGGATTTTGATGCAGATAGAGTGTTTCAAGAGGAAGGTTTATATGTATAATACATGCATAATGCGAAGCTGGGGCTTCAAACACTTCCTCTAAATTGTTGCTAAAATTATAATGAATCGGTATATAGGTAATTATCGGAAACCCATTCAGTTTATAATAAGATAAGCTAGTTATGACAACACAAAGCACAAACGCTGGTAATTTTTAATCATTTGATTAGATTATGTTATATACCGTAATATATACCACTTATTTAATCTTTATCACAGGTAATTCATACACGTTTTCAGTCACGTTTTCGATACGTGTAAATATTTCATGTATACAAGTATGTATTAACAGGTAAGATCCTTCAAAAATGAAGTAAAAGCTATTAATTAAATCAGGCATCTATCCAGATCCATTTTTTTTTATTACGCCGAGAAACCTTCAAAAGGCGTCTAGCTTTTATGGATTTATGGAGAAAGACAAGGGAGTGTGGTATATTTACTTCACTAAAACCGCCCCGATGGCCACGCTCAGGAGCTATAAAGGGGCACCGAGTATCTATCCAAATCCTATGGCATAAAATTAAAAGCCTAATTGACTATGAGTTAGAATAAGTAAAATGTATCTTAGTATAAAATTGATGTACCACTAACTACTACACCTTTAAAAGAAACAGCTGAGTCTTGTGCTCGGCCCTTTTTAGCAAAACACAAAACAAGAAGTTTTGAAAGGATCGCACATCTTACGGCAGATGATAAAGACTATAAGAAGACAGGTGCAGTTTGCCATCTGCTGCAACTTGCACTTGGATGTTGCAATAAAACCAGATACTTTGGGAATAATAATATACTTGAATGTATTCTTATACAGTATTAAAACCCTTTTGGTCGTCATGCATTAATATTGGCAAGTATAAAGGGATTACTGCAATACAAAGTGATAATCTAGTAACCAAATGAAAGGCCCTTTTCAAGTATTTAAAGTTGAACACATTAGAACGATTGCTTCCTAAAAAAATGCTTTTTACGTTCAAATCCAGAAGACCCGTTTGCGTCTTCATTCTTCTGCAAAGAAACTGCTACAAAATCTTCAATAACTCTCCTTCACTCCTGAATAAACCTCAAACAAAATGGAAGCCTTCAGCCTTCGTAATCTATGCTCCAATAGGAACCACAAGCTACGTTACAAGTACCGCATACCAATGCCTAATACAATACAACTTTCTCTCACAATGACATGTGTGGAAATACGAATCGGCTTGCAATAACCATCGCTCGGTTCACAAAAAGCCGATGCGAAAGTTGTTCGTGTATACTGGATCATGGAAAGCTTATCTGCTGTGTAAGTGTGGAAATCTTTGCGCCTCATTTAGCTTGAAGAGTCTCTGACAATCCCTAGTTTCTGATGATGTAAAGACGCTTTTCATTTTGAAAGCAAACCTAATTAATTATATGGTAATTAATACCATCAAAATCTTCTTTGTCTAATCTAACAAGATTTGTTCCATATTATTGAATAAGTAAATTATACTATCTATTCAATTAGGTGTGTCTACTCATCGATTCGCTCGCTAAGTCCTAAGCAGGGCTCAAAACAACAGTCGACCGTGACAAGCCATGCATATTAAGGTCAAAGATTCCAGCAACGCCGTCAACCAGAACCCAAGAACTTAATACTGAGAACTGTGTGAATTTTAGTATTTGCTTTCGTGTCATAAGAACTATATTGCGTGATTGGAACCAATATGAAGCCATTATTCCACTGTGAGAGAACATCAGAACAGCTCGAGAGTTGGAATAAAAACGTCGAGAAAGTGTTAACGCCCGCACCAATAAAGAATTCAATAAAACACGAGTACGATCAAACACAACGATGACACCGAAACATCTGAAAGTCATGGTTGTTATCGACATAAAATTGGTGATGAACACTTGGCTTACCGCCAGCGCTTCGAGATACTTCCTAGCGAACTAATACGGCCAAATTGAATAAAGTCTTTGATATTTCTCAAGCATCCTTGTTAATTTTACTTTTTATCGAGATCAAAAAAAGCAATTATGAGCTGACTTTTTCGAAGGCATTCTCTTGATTCTTAATTACGTTCACGGCGAATTCGTTGACCCTCAGGCATTCATTAAGCAAGGTTGAATTGCTGTAAAGAAATTTGCTTACGCACGCTAAAAATCAATACTTATAGCTAAGTTAATTAAACATATAAGCCGAAGTATTTGACAATAGGCAGCTGAACTGAGGTATAATGCGATTGATGAAGGTAAACGTTTGAAGGACAATGTCCAATATAGAAATTAAAATAAACATAAGTTTATGCTCACAATGCCCTCACTGGTTGCTATAAAGAGATAGTTTATGACGTCGAGCTGGAACAACGGACCGTTCTATAAATAAAAAATATAAAAAACTAAAAACAAATGCAGACACGACGTCAGTCTTTCTATAGAAGACGGGGAGACACTTCTCCAAAAGGATAAAAATAAAGTATTGACCACGTGAAGCTTTCTTGTGAATGGAAAATCCGTTCCCACATTTCTTTGTAGCGTCTGCAGCCCATCTGCATTGCATTAATATTGAAACCACCGCATCACCATATAGAGTAATTTTATTCTGTTCTGTCTCGCATTGCAATTTCAATGTCATCCCCATTCATAGCTTGACCGCTTATTAATCTGGCTGTGACGTATCCGGCGTCATTTACGTCATCTCTTCAATAATGCCTAAAACAGGAATGTATTATGAATTCATTTCATGAATCGTTTCTTCATTTGTTTTGGATGGATTTTTGCACATTCTGTCACATCGCATCGTCCTTATTTAAATACTGACGTCATCAGTCCCAATTTTGTCCTGGCAAAGCCGAACAAAATATTGCTTTTATTAGTATTCGGATCAGTATTTTTTCGCTACATCGAGGTCAATTAAATGTTATATTCCCAACCACTGATTCTTCTGTAAGCCAGAATCTATATCGATTAAAGCAAAACTACAGGCAGTTACTGACTGTTCATACAGTGAACTCGATTTAAAGGTTCATACTGATAAGCCTCAAGCCCAATTAAAAAGCAAACCTAACCTCGTTCTGCAAATAGCAAGGCCCACAACACTAACAACAATTTTGATATGCTTTATCAACGGTATGAAACCAAACATGATTGCAATGCCGTATCCAAACAAACACCTTGAAGTAATAAATACCAGTGAAGTTATAGGTCTAAACTCTAAACCGGGCACTTACATAATATGTGATGCTAACTGTGATAATATTCTTACGGCCACATTCTTAGCACCGAAGCTCTAATTAAGTAAACAAGAACGTACTCAGGATTGCTAGATTGCTCAATTTAGGAAACATATCGCTTTCAGTTGTCCGCCGTACGGCCAATTAGTAAAACTGACCTCCATATTTCCTCCTCTATTGCTTTGTTATTGTTTTTTTTTCTTTAAGGAAGGCGATGTCGGTTCATTTCCTCATGTTTTGATAGCGAAAAACGAATACAAACGTGAGTCATCGCCCAGATCTCTGAGATCGTTTCAATTGCTCTCTAATCTGTGTATATCATTCTGTCAATAGTACTTCAGAATTTTAATACCCATTGTTAGATTATGGGCCTTATGTCAATTGTTATAGAGACAACATTCAATTAATTCTCGGTTTTCGGACATACCTGGTTAATCTTAAGAAAAAAATGTCCTTGCGTTGTACCCACTGTACCTACATGTTTGGTCATACGTAAAACATTCCGTATCAGTTAAACCATTAGAATATACATACAAAAACAAATAACTAAGTACAGAAACACGTGATGCCAGCCAAGATCTGCTTTTATGGCCAATCTGCGAACTTCTATAACGTAGGTGTTGTGTCGTAGGATGTATTGCCGTATTTGTGTACCTACACTACGTATAATTATGTATGATAACCAGATACATTTGAATTTATTTTGCTAACCTCTGTTTGACTGTGTATAAAGTGGTTGTTTGTCGGGCCTTTACAATAAAATTTGACTTTGACTACCTGCATTACTGAAGGCTCATCGTCCTTTTCAATTCATTATTTGTACCTATGTAGAATTAAAATGAAGGTTTACGCTCCGACTGGGAAAACAAATCTGTATAATACGCAGATACAAGATTAAATAAAGACGCTTCAAGTATACGTTAGCGTACTAGGGAAATCATTCATGCATTCAAATAGATATTGTAATTAGATTTGTTGTTCGATGTCGTCTCCGCAATCGTCACCAGACGCAAACAAGAGGCACCACTTCACAAAGATCCCCCGCCTCGCTGGCTTCTAAACAAAGCGTAAACGTGCCGTAAGCAATATCATGTGTGTGTGTCCAAGAAAACAATTAACTGGACGATCTGAACCGGTAATTTAAATCTATTTAAAATCCTATGTGGGTGGTGCTACGTGTCATTATTGCTCATGATGATATTTCTGGACTTAATTCGTCATTTTCAGCGCTGGCAAGGCACACTGTAAACACAGTTTTTTGTCCAATAAATAACGAAATATTATTTGACTTGTTTCGTGTGCATGTGGTTGGCGCAGTTTGCTTGTTGGCAAGCGAGGTACCTACTATCGATTTACGTTCAAGCCTTGACGGGGACTTAAATATTTTTTGTGACATTGGCGTAAAATTCCTTTTGCTGTGAAATGACTTGAAGAACATCTTTTGTTACAGGGTAGGTAGTCCGGGATGGTGATGGAAGCCGACCCGATAGCTGGCAAACATAATGATGGTAAATATAAAACAATTCCATCAATAATTCTAGCACGTTCTTATCAGAAGTTTCATTTAATTTTGGCATTTCGGTACAGCAGACTGAGGTCTATAATTGAATGACGCCGAGGTCATTTTGACTGCCAGAAAGTAATTTATCGAGCACTTAAATCGCAATAACGCTAGAAGTATTCAGAATTCTTAGCGTTATACTTCTATTTGTAGGCGTTTACATTTACATATTTCTACCACAAATATGTAAATGCTTGGTTTGTTCGGCGATTCTTTTTGCTAAACGTTTCAAAGCCTTTGATAGACCAAAAAAGGTCCTGGTAATTTTGGAACATGGGGTTTATCTTCTAGATCTACATCATTAAGAGCATTAAACTCATATCTCAGATGATTTATTGCGTAATTTGGTTGCTACACAGAATTAATAACATGTGTCATGGCGTCATGTCCCAATTGACGCCCGTCCTATTTCCTAGCCTCCCATTTTCTTTCGCTTGCAAAGTCATTGGCCTAAATGCTTGATCTATACGGTACATATACTAGGCACGTACTCTAATCCGTTTTGTTTGAATGTCTGGCCGGTTATAGACAGTTTTTATCGCGCAAATGAATCATGGCTCGGTGGCCTTGTTGCTGTCGAGGCAAGCAAGAGATTTCTGTTCGATTCCCTTCGAACGCAGACCGGTGTTATTCGTATTTTCTCTTATCTTTTGGTATGGATGAAGTCTGAATTAGTAAGCAGTAGATTTGTACACTACATCTCGTCATTCTCTGTATGTTTATGAATCATGTTTTGCTTTAAGTAAACAATATCTCAAAGATTATCTATCAATACGACGGGTAATGGAAATTATTCCAAGAGCTAGGCCGCAATCAGTTGTGTTACGGCTATCGAAGTATTTCCTAGTTTTATTATTGGATGGAAACTTGATAACAATATTTTTACACGCGTGAGGAATGTATCGATAAAATCTATTTCTGAAACAAACTGAATCTTTGACGCTATTTATAAACTGTCTCAAGTTTTGTATCTGGTAACATTTTGCATGTCTTAAAATGGCAACAGCACTTCTTGTTGATTCAAAAGATGCGTTTCTAATTTTAGATCACTTATTTTATTGTCCAATTAATATCGGAGGTTACGTCCACAATGTCTTATTTTTTCATTCGCTCCAATCAGACATCATCTTGACCCAATTCTATTCCCATATACTCGTATGTATATCTAGTATTTCAATAAACTTCTGAATTTGCGGAAAACAGCATCTAACCCCATTCATGCCATTCTCCGAAATCACAATCAAATTTAACAACGTTGATCAGTGCCATTTTAATAGAGGGCAAGTCCATTGGCCATTTCCAAACTTCCTGTGCCTACTGACCCGACCTCGTGCCACACGAGCCGACCATTTTGATTCAAATTCGCAGGAACGGAAACTAAATTATCGGAACACAAATCAGAGACAGACAGACAGACAACGCTTTTGATGTTCCCCGTGATTTGTAGTTTTGGCCAGCATTATATCTTAGTCTTCCTGGCTAATTAACATCTTCATAAATATCAGTGTCTAACCGTTCTTTATAAAGCTGTTTTGTTATTCTACATCTGTTTATATTTTGGACTATTTGTGAAAAAGGAGGACGTCTTACTCAGTAGTCCTCGGTGTCCTAATCTTTATGGTTGTCTTAATTGTCTCTTTGGCTGAGAGGACAGAACCTCTACCATTAGTTTGAAGCAACAGTATTTGTCGACAGTCGATAGCGACGACACAATTTTTGTATGTCCAAGAACATAACGCCACTACCTATCCTTCTTAAAAAATTTAATCTTTGCTATTACTTAAACAATAAAACCTAATGTTGTAAACCCATGATGATAGAAGTACAGGACACGATTATAATTTCGGAACTCCCAGTAATAGGTACGGTATGGAAAAGTGTCCTCTTGTATGGCAATAAACTCCCATTGTTTAGGACTTCTAATACGACTAGCTGAAATTGGATGCCTCCTTGCCTCATCCTTTGGTGATTAAAAGCATTGGCAAGTAATAAAGTAGTCTTTTTTGAGAAGTGAAACTCGTCCAATCACTTCTCCCGCCATGGGCGAGACGAGAGGGAGTGTCAAACTCTTACAGACTAAAAACTACACCGTTTCTTCTCCTGCTTTTCGAATAAAATGTAGCATTTTTGATACAGTTGACGAATACCGAGAGATCATTCCAGGCTTCAAGCCATAACTGACAATTTCGAAATCACATACTCAGTCGCTCTTATAAAGTTACGACGACCAAACTAACGAGGTCGTATATTGCACATAACATTTTTATTGATATTGCGTGTCTCTATTTAAACATTCACTTTTACTATTAAATAATGGAACCGTAAGATATGAACACTTGTTTTACTATTACAATCAATTTACAAACCGGTCATAAAAACACCAATAAAGTGATTACGGTGAAGCTAACTACCTAGCTAAGACATCCAATTCTGATTGCATTATTGCAATAAGTATCTTGTAATGCACGCTACACATCTTACTCGTATCGTAGATCCATATCGTAATATATCGTAATCGTAGGTCCATACAGCCTACACACCTTACAATTTTGACACCTTGTTTTGAAGAGGAAAATCATCCAATGACTTCCCCCGCCTTGGGCGAGACGAGAGGGAGTGGCAGACTCTTACTGACTAAAAACCACCCTGTTCCTACTCCTGCTTTTCGAGTCGGAGCCCCGGTAAACCCGCTAGGTAGACCGCAGCTCTGAAATCCTGCATACAACCTACACAACTTACGATTTAACTATAAGACGGTCTTCAAGTTTTTCTTGAAAAACATTCTTATAAAATAACATCAAGACCTCTTACTGTTGTAGGTAGATATTTGCGTTCACATGCACTACATACTTATACTATCTTCTGCATAGTCTGCTGGTTAAGATTAAGACTATCCGCGATTGCATCGATCACTCTTTTCCCAACTTCGATGGTCACCAAAATCTCTGCATCGGTTTAAGTTATTGACAGAAACTCCATATCAATAAATCGATCTCACTCTAAAGATTTTTGATTGATTTCAGCCATAAACGACTTCACCTCACCTCACCCAAGTCGGGAGCCTTGGGAGAGGCGAGTATCACTGTCACTCTTACCGACTAAAAACCATCCCGTAGCCTTGATAAGAACCCAACACAAAAAGAATAAAAAAATGTGCAAATTGCCTTTTAAATTGAAACAAACGATTTACAAAGAGTCAATGTAGCGTATCGCGATCCGATGGGTTTGAATGGCCAGCATTATTCAGATTGGCCATTCATGTTGTCAATCCGGTTGGACGGTCTTGCTCCATCGCTTCCATTGTATTCATCTCTTGTTGGTATATCGGAAACATCATGGTATGGCGCCACTGATAAATCAATTTGGGTTTTGTGTCCTAAATCTGACATTTGAGCTTGATTTGTTGATATTGAAGGTTTTAGGGAGATTTTGAATGGTTATCCTTTTGAGATTATACTTAGGTAAATGTTTATCCGCTAGAGTTGAAAATAGTTCAAGTTCTCTGTAATCATAACAATCTATTATAACAAATATGGGTGCAGCATGGGTGAGAACTGAACTGGAGTTGCGGACTGCCTAGCGGGTTACCACGACTCCGGCTCGAAAAACAGGAATAGGAACGGAGTGGTTTTTAGTCAGTAATTGTATGACACTTCCTTTCGCCTCGGCCAAGGCGGGAGAAGTTATAGAATGATGTTCCCCCCTAAAAAAGAAAAACATAGGTGATATAAGAATAAAGATCTTATTAAATCTCGAAGTAAAACGCCACAAAGTTCATATTATTGGATTTTCTTTGTTCTTTCCTTGCACGGGACCACAGGGTCCCGGACCTTTGGAAGGCGTACGAGGGGCCGAAGCCAACTCGCAGAGGCCCGTTGAACAATTTTGATCTAAATGTAATGGGACATCAGCCGGCGATTATCCCTATATATGCAGGACTATTGTGCAATATGAAAGGAAATGATTGGGTTATGGGTGTGGGTTTATTGGATTTATTATTATCAAATCGTCATTATTCAATAAGACTGTTATCATCCATACTGATCGTAACATTCCTGATGATTCCACATTTAAACCTACCACATCAGTTGCGGGGATGTTCCCGAACCAAATAAAGTCCATGCAACCTATTGTTCATATATTCAGTTTGCTCTAGGTTTCCCCGAGTTATCTAAAATTACTGATTAACAACGTACCCATGTCAGGGGATTTTGCTCCATTTAATTATGAATTTTATTTATTTAATGTGATTTTTTATCCTCATTACACATGACCAGTCCTCTTTGGTCGTTCGTGTAGAGTCAAAGAATTGTGCATTTAAAACAGAACGCGTATTGTCATACAGCCACCTGATTCTAACAATAGCCAGTGTTAAAACTCAATTATTTAAATTAGGAATTTAAGTAGCACTTAGGACCGCTCAATGAGTGACGAGAGAAGTGGTATGCTCTTTGTAATAGCAAAACATTAAGTTTTGACTCATGTTTTGAATGTCTAAACGAAAATAAACGGAGATGTATGAAGTAAAATTTATATCGTGATTCAGTGTGGGATATAAATACGTTAGTACGTAATAGTGTATAAGTGATGCGTTATTTGATTACGGTGTTTCTTTCAGAAAGAGTGCACGGCGCATCGTTGAAGGCGCGGGCGGGTGGTGACGTCATTTCTCCCGAGCGCTCGGTCGGCACTCTCGACCTTAACATGTCTTTCACGGCCCCTTCAAACCTGGTGCTCACACCTGCGCCTGAATGTAAGTCTTAACTACAATATTTCACAAAGCATATTTAAAATGATGAATTGTATGTCACGTAGGTCTTACGCTGAAAAAATATACCAAGGGCAGAGACTTGAGTCCGGTTATGTTTGTAATAGGAGAAGGAAAAAACAGAATAAGTCATTTTGACCTATTTAGTAAAAGCTAAGTATATACTTATGTGGGTACAGCGCTTAATACATCATACTACAATTTGCAAAATGGTTGGCATTGGGTGGATTTGGAGTCCCAAAGATTGAACTCTTTCAACTCTTGGGCAAGCTAAGAAGAAGATAATGGACTCTATCTGGCAATGGAGACTAGTACTAGGACTAGACTAAACTAAACTGTATCTAAACAGTCTGATATAATTTCTCACAAGACACAAACCTAAAATTCAAATTCAAAAACTTTGTTTGCTTTCCTAAATGTGGTATATGGTCTTAAATAAGATTTGGGTAACAATTAAGGACCCTGTCGGGCACGCAACTAACACAATGTATGAGTTCATACCTTTTTTAGATCACCCCAACTCCAATAATGAAAGCTGTGTGACCTTTAAACATGTTTCTACCAAATTTTTGACCTGAATTTATTTCCATCAGGTCGCAAGCTCTCGCGAGGTATCTCCCGCGCGACAGACAATGAGGGTCTTGTGTGGGCGTTGCGCAACAATACTGAGCCTGAACCGAACACAATCAATTCGGATCACATACTGTTGCTGCCAGATATTACTGTATACCCGCCTGATTTCAGGTAAGTTGATATTAGATACATCTACATAAAATTGATCTTGGATATAAGGCTGATTTCCTCTCTTATGGGTCATTTTTTGGTGATTTTATGGGAACTCTCGGTAGATTTTTGCTATGTTGCCAAATATGACCAAAATCTGTAGGTGTGAAGTATTTGGAATGTTATGGAAAAGTGTATACTAACTATGGTAGTGAATTTAAACACCGTAAGTTCGAGAATCGTACACCGAAGCCGTGGTTTCAGTTTCCGAATCTTTGTAATGTAATATTATCTGCACGAACATGGACTAAGAACGGGCTTTCCTACTTAATCTCGTACTAAAATTGGATTGCGTAGCTATTTTCGACACAAGGCCATCATAGGTAGGTTTTGTTTAGCGAAGACTGAGGACAGGTCATCATTATCCGAAAACAGGGCTACTAGACCCGCTATTGTTTCAATTGTTATAAATGGATTTTTCTTTCTATTTGATTTATTGCTAATTTACGAAACGAAACATTATTCAAATATTCATTCGTTAGTATCTTTATATATATAATTCTTCTGTACGTGTGTATGTCACTGAACTCCTCTTAAACGACTAGACGGATTTTGATGAAACTTTTTGTGTGTGTTCAAGAGGATCTGAGAATGGTTTAAATTCACAATTTTGTCCGCTGGACAATGTTTTTTTAATTAATTTTTAATTTATTAGTAGTTGTTGATTTTGGAATGTTTTACATCGGATCCGACGGACGGCGCTACCATCGCAGTGTCAAATATTAATGACGTTAGATATTGTCATAACATTTGAATAATAATTTTCATCAAAAAGGTCCAGAATGTTTAAGCTTATTAAAAAAAGAATAAAATTTTCAAATTAACGTGTAGACAGGACAACGTCTGTCGGGTCCGCTAGTAATCGTATAAAAATATAAGAATGACTTGCTAGACAGCGAAATAGAGCGGTGACAGGGACATGAGTGTTGATATTTGCATTTTTTTTTTTTGGAATATTGCCCTTTTAATTAGTCACGTATGTCAAATATAGTGTTAGAGTGATGTCGTACGGCGTGGCCGCGTACCTGCGTACATGTGGTCGGCAGCTAGCCAACATTCATTAACGTCGCACACGCAACCGTTTGTGTCCGCGGTTGAACTTTCTGTTATTGTTTACCGTTCTTTAACCTTTTCGTGTTTCGGAGACATGAAACCAACATCGGCCATTGATTTTGCTGATAGCAGCTGACGGGCTGACGGCCCGCGAATGGAAATACATTATTGTACTTAATTTGCGCTTTTGGTTGTTGACCGAATGTCTAGTAAAGTTATGGATGGCGACGACATAATGTACATTGAAAGGTTTTTCATGTTGGTATCAAATCGTGGATGCTAGAATTTCTAAAAAGCTACCCAGTTTTAGGATCTTTTTGACATTAACACATTGAACGCCGCGGTGGTCACCGGTGGCCGACGTTAGCGGAGGATTTGCCTTGCATTTAACAGTTTTCTATTGGCAGTCAAAGACTTAAACATAACCAACACATTTCCAGGACTTTCCTAGAGAAGGACCTTCTAGAGACTGCGACTCTAGTGACACTAGAATCTGCGAACATACTGAACTGGTGGCGCCACGGCCGCGTGCCTGGTGCGCCTCGTCTCCTGCCCCTCGCTACTTCGGGAGACGGCAACTGCCTGCCTCACGCGGCCTCGCTCGCAGCGTACGGGTTCCACGACAGATTGCTCGCGCTGCGGACCAAAGTTCAGGCTCTACTGTCCGGAGAGGGCGGCGAAGTACTTACTAGTAAGTGTTTAAGGTGTTCATATTTCAGATATCTCACTTTTCTCTCAAACTGAAAGAATATTTTTATATGAAAGATAATTTTGATCAACAACTAGGTACTGAAACTTATACAATGTGATAGGCGTGGGACTTCTAACCCGTTAAGGCTGAGTACTACATCTAATTTTATCGACAAAAATAATAATATGGGGGTTGAACCCCTCATTGAAAATATTGAAAAATAGTGATTTTTTCGGTAAAAATAATTCACAAATGATTTTTTTCTCAATCAAAATTTCAAGATTAATCATTCAACTTGGTTCGAAAAAAGTCATTACTTTACCCAAAATATACTTCAGCATTTCAAAATGATCTTACAGACGCAATAAAACGTCGCTGGCGTTGGTCGGAGAGCATATCCTTGCGGTCGGCAGGGTTGACACCTTCGGAGGCCGAGTGGGAGCGTGAGTGGGCACAATGCGTGACGGCCGCGTCGCCGGAGCCGGCGCGCGCCACCCCTGCCGCCGCGCCGCACTACGCTGCCTTGGAACATCTGCATGTCTTCGCGTTGGCACACGTCATGAGGAGACCTGTTATTGTCTTTGCTGATGTCGCTTTGAGGGTAAGATTCGACCATTCTTAAACTCACACCTATCCCCGAAGGGTTAATTTATACGAGAAAAGATTTTAATATTTAGAGTTCTACTTCATTCCGTTTCGATCCGAATACCCCAAGAGAAGGCAGAAGTCTACGAAGGACCTATCTAGTATGATTCTTATCATATAGTATTTTTAATGTTAAAATACACGTAATTTGAACTTATTGATTTATTAGCTGTCTCAGCAAACTTTGTACCTCCTCACATTTTCGGAACCTTTTATTCCCTGGACTTTCACATATCAAAATTCATACTTACATTAACGCAATATGGGTTCAGCTGTTCGTTTTAGCGAGACTAACGAAGAGCGATTGATTTTCATATAAAATCGTAGGCTGTTGAATATTTATGGATGTTGTTAGGTTCTAAAAGATTTTGCGTTAAGTGAAATGAATCAATTATAAAAGGACCCAACGTAAGATTGCTCATTTAATTATAATACGTATTATAATAGGTGCGATGAGGTCAACCATTGTCTTACTCGTGATGTGAATCACGATTCACGGCAGGAGAACATTTTCCCGTTGCATCTATACCTAGGCAATCCCGCTTTTACCGTGTTGACTAATCTAATAAAAACCTGAGTTTACCTACATTACTAATGAAATACACTTTAGAAATATTTTTTCAATTTCACGAACTACATTTTATGATTATTTTTCCTTTTGTTTTTAATACGCATGCAATATGCTTGGGGGAAAACACATGAGTAACTTTATAATGTTCTTCTCTATACTAATCTTTGAAACAATCAACTACAAATTCACTACGTGTTTACTATATTTAAACTATTAGTTTTTTATGTTTAAAAATCGAATCAACGTCAGCGCTTTTTACCCTCGAATGAGTAGGCAGGGGTGCACATTACGGCACGTTTCATTACGTATAAACATGGTCATGTCAAAGTAAATCGTATTTTGGATTTTATTGATTTATTTATTAAAGTAGGTTGTTCATATATTTATGAATTTCGTATGGGTTCTAAAAATCTTGCGTTGTGAAATGAATCAATTATAAAAGCCCAACGTAAGATTGCTAATTTAATTATAATCATACGTTATTATAATAAAGGTGCCATGAAGAATTCTCATCCTGTCTACTAGTAAACATCAACTCAATTTTAGGCGTATTTTCAGCTTTTTAAACCATTTATTTTTCTAATTAATCTCTACACCTATTCCAGGATTTCCGAGGCGACCCAATAGCTCCGATCCCGTTCGGCGGTGTGTACCTTCCCCTGGAACTGTCTCCAGAAGCCTGCAGCAAGACGCCGATCCTGCTGGCGTATGACGCGGGACATTTCTCCGCACTCGTGCCGTGTGAGCCGCTGCCGTCAGATGGCGCGCGCGTGCCATTGGAATAGTGCGGGCATGTAGTATGCCTTAAGGTGATTAACACAAATGCATAACTTTTATTTAGATCTTTTTTTAGAAGTACACTAGCTTTCCGCGGCTTCGCCCACGTGTAATTCGGTTATATATAGCGTTTTTTAATGATCTCGACAGGGCTTTTTCTTCCACAGTCTATAGTCATCATTGTAACGAGCTGATGTGGAATACAACTCCTAACGGTTATTTTGAAAGAAAATTCTTCGATGTTATACGTACATGTGAGGCTATTAGGTTGACCTGATCATAAAAAGTAAATCTCATAACTTAGAATTTAGGTGAAAATGGATCAGACAAATTTCGTCTCTTAACTTGTTTCCTTTTAGCTGTTTGTATGGGTAGTGTTAACACAAAATAGGGATTTAAAGGCGTGATGCAATTAATGTTATGCATGTATGTACATAATTATGTATGTTAAAGAGACGACTGAAAGTTGTCCATACAAAGTCTTTTTTTCTAAGGATGGGAAATCATCAAATGACCTCTCCCGCTCTGGGTGGAACGGAAGGGAGTGTCAGACTTTTACTGACTAAAACCCACCTCGATTCCGAGGCGTTGCCCTTTGCGTTCCGGGGGGTGTACCTTCCCCTGGAACTGTCTCCAGAAGCCTGCAGTAAGACGCCGATCCTGCTGGCGTATGACGCGGGACATTTCTCCGCACTCGTGCCGTGTGAGCCGCTGCCGTCAGATGGCGCGCGCGTGCCACTCGAGGATAGTGCGGGCAATCCTATGCCTATAAGGTGATTTGGTCTTTATTTACAAATGTATAAGGTGTTTATTTAGGTCTTGTTTTACAAGTGCTTAAAGAGGACTTGATGGGGATTTTAAAAAGACTAAGTTAAAGTCAAATCATTTATACCAATTAACCATGAATAGGTACTTTTGAAATGTCAACAAATAAATAATAGTCTGTCAGTCTGTAAGTCAGTGAAGCTAGGTGCTCACAAGAAGTATTAGTGTACTTCTGGTCTTTTATTCTCTTGGGTCTCTATGGCTTTCTTTAATTCCAGCCGATCTGGAAGTATTTGGTAGGCCATGTTCAGTAGTGAATGTCTTGTGGCTGTAATGATATTTAGTAATTAATCTGTAAATGATCGCACAAAGTCACCAATCCACAAAATGTACCTCCAATTCCAGATTCAACGTAGACCCCGGCGAAGATTTCCCCTGGGACGTGGAGCCAGATCAGAAGACGATAAACAACATCCTCCCTGACGAGTACCAGCGCTCGGCCATGTTGGCAGCGTACCTCGACCTTGAACGGATCGAGTGCATCTCCCTCAACCAACCGTCTGAAGAACTGCGAAGATCCTTGGACGCCCTGTCCACCAAAAGTTCCAAGCAGTTGAACTCCGTTGCCAAACAATTTGGTAGCATCGGGAGGTCAATGAGCAGTAAGCTGAAGAAGAACTTTGGTTCCATGGCCAAGTTGGCGGGGGGGAAGAGTAGTGGGAGCCATAGTAACCCTGAGGAGAGTCTGATGAGGAGGCAGTCTACTTGTGAGGTGTTGTGTTGCAGGGTCTTGGCGGCCAGGGCGCCGGTACAGGAGGAGATGGTCAAGAATTACCTTAATGAGGCTTGGATCGGGTGAGTAGATTTTATTTACTTAAAAATCCATACGTGGTATTATCAAAATTCAACCTAGTATTGAATAAGTGATTGATAAAGATTTTGCTTGTTAGTTTTTATAGTCGAATCTCCACTGTGAAACGAGCAAATAACGTCATTAAAGAATTGACACGCAATCATATCTTTTTATGACATTCAAGTCACTTTGTTTTCCATTGTAATAAATCATTTTAACAGTCACAAAAAACCTCAAGTTTCTACATTAACTACTCAAACACAGTTAATAACGCTTAACTTCACAATCCCCAGATACACAGCCGAAAAGAACCGCAAAGAGCCAGTGGGTCCGAGCCAACCTCGCTACGGTACAGGACGCTCACAGTTCTACGCTGAGGCAGAGAGACCGACGGCTACAACAGCCCCTACAAGTTCATCGAGCGAGGGGGTGCGGGCCAGTGGGGGAAATGGGGGGAGTGGGGGACGCGTGGGCGGGGACCGTACCCTGTACCTGTCCCGCTCGACGTTCTACGACGACCGGCCGGCCGAGCCGCGCCCGTGCCGCGCGCCGCTCTGCATGTACTACGGCAGCCCGCAGCTAGGGGACTACTGCTCGCGCTGCGCCCGACTGCAGTAAGTCACGGTCTTAGGTTATTGCTGGCCTTCTAGATTGGTGGGATTGGGTTTATACTGCATCTTGATTTAAGTAGTTAGAGGCCCAGTCAACATTGTTGATCTGTATGATAACTCCGATAAGAATTGTTGACTATTAACTGGCCGTCAGTTCTAAAGAAATTTCAAGATCAAGGTCTGTTGACCAATAGAAATTCAGGAATAAAGATCTGATGCTACTTTAACAGCTTCACAGAAAACCGACGTGAAACAATGTTTACGTTGTGTGAGTGAGGCTACCTACCCAAATAATCTCTTACAATCCTCAAATTCCTAACTCCTCAAAAGGCTGGCAGCGCACTTGTAACGCCTCTGGTGTTTCGAGTGCCCATGGGCGACGCCGATTGCTTACCATCAGGTAAACCGTCTGCTCGTTTACCGGCTTCTCATAAAAAAAAACTGGTGACAATAAGTGGCAATAGTTTTTGGTAATTGAACTACTAGATTGGTTTGCAGTCAGAGTGCAGTTTAAATACAGTCGTCTCCTGTCTAGAGCCTTATTCGACTTAAAATTTATCTATTGTATTTCTGTACGGGAAGTATTGCAGATAAAAAAAAACTTAGAAATTATTAGATTTTTAACGATATTTTTTAATGATTACTTTCGTCTCTCACTAACACGAAGTTAGGTCGTTAAGTTTTTATTTAACGTACGAATTAAGTTTTATTATTAATTATTATTATTTTAAAAGTAATACTTTAATGTTTGCGTGGGTGATATTTTTATTGTTACTTAGATTTGGTAAGTCACCTTTGTGTTTGCCCCACCATTATTACCTAATACTTAATAAGCATAATAATAATAATTAAGTGAAATAACATCTACAACATTACTCTCATTACCAGAATAACTAACCATAGGCGTATCAACGTGTATTTAATGTGTAATTGTCATTTATTTATTTTCAAACACTCTGTAGCTAATCTTGATGTCTCTTCTTACTTGAATCTTGTAAAAAGTCTGTATTTAACTGTGTACCAGTCTTCCCCTGTGAATACGCCTGTGGTCTATGATCTACGCGACTGTTATTTAAAAAAAAAGTGCCAAAGTGGCTTCTAAACGTATTAAAATTAAAAAAGTATTCGATTGAAAAATATATCTTGTCTATGGGTAATGGTTTAAGTAACAAATGTGTTCAAAATTTAGTGCCAGGATGTAAAAGGAAAGTAAATTTTGGACAATACGGCAACTATGTGTTTTATAACATTTGGTATATAGAATATATATATTATTAAATATATAATATAATAGACAGTTTATATATGACAGGGTAAAATCTGTTTATACCTTATTATGTTGCCTTTACAATCGTGTCTTCTCACATAAAAAATGTACCATGAGTATTTTATTAAAGTCTTATAAATATAAATAAATATTTAAATTATATTGGCGGCTAAACTATCAGACTTATAAATGAAAAGGATGATAAATAATTATAAAGAAAATACTTAGCGCTGAGAGTTGTTTAATGGTCACTTAACTAAGTCCTTAGCTATTGTTTTCGTAACAAAATCGTTGCCAAGGAATAGTTTAAGTAATCATTAAATGTCTCTGAGTACGGTATAAAGTACTATAAATTGTTATAGAAATTATATTTATTACTTATGTACAGTCAGCGAAGTTATTTTTGTATGCAGGTGAGAAAATATAGATTGATTTTGTACAGAGACAGTACCCGTTGTGTGGAAAATATATATCTACAATTTACAGTCGTGCTCAGAGTCCTTATCTATTGGTTACTTAACACAGTCCTGAGCGATTTGGAACAAAATCGTGACTATAAGTAATCATTAAATGTCTCTGAGTAGGCTGTAATTGTTGTTTTCGGAACGTTATTATTGGTTTAAGTAATCATTAAATATCTCTGAGTAGGGCGATTAGTATAACATTACCTATTGTCTATGTACTAAAACAATATTTATTTTCTTACCTGTATACCAAACAGCTTCGCTGATCAATATAAATGTTTAGAAAAAGAGTTTATATATTATAATGACTATCCTACTATAAGTAGGTACTAAAGCAGCTTGAATTGACCCATAGCCTTGTGGAATTGTGATTTAGAGGTTATGTACAAAGAACAGATGTATATTTTTCTCCATTTATATCATCCGACTACCTCATGCAGCGATGTAGTGATATAAAGAAAAATAACTAATATGGCTGATTGAAATATTAAAGATGTGCTTCCGTCGTGTAGGAAAGAGTAAAGAAAGTTCTAGAAAACTGTCTTACATTCTGCTTCAATTTCTAACCCCCCAAAAGGTTAGCAACACACTTGTAAACCCCTCTGGTGTTGTAGACATCAGAGGGCCTTGTTCAAGTTTGCTTTTACTTTACTGCGATGAAAACGTTACCGCATATAGCCCTCGGATTGGTTGCTCCAAGTTAACCTACCAGAGGGCTAAATTCGATTACGTGTCGATCGCGTAAAAGTTAAAAACAATCTTGCACTCGGACGTCAAGTGATCAGTCTGCTCATCTAACCTATCTCATAAAAACACTTAAACGAAAATCCTAAAAAAACACTTTAGTATCTCGATCAATCATAATATCCAGATATATTTTTTGGACTCAGGGTAAATTCAACACACTCAAATAAAAATGAATTCCTAATATAAAAATCCTAGTTGTTATACCTATCCAAATTAAAAAAAAAACGAGCTTGGAGTTCGTCTCCGTCCTTGATTTGCTGATTTACGAGTAAGAAATATATAAATTATGCATACAAGGCTCTATGTAACCACTGATAAATTAAAAAATGTTAGTTTTTGATCTAAAATATGTCTATATCTATTTGTTAGTGGTGAATAAATGTGACATTATTCCTAAAAAAAGAAATAAATCTATTTTAACTATAGAGTTGCTTGAAATATTATGCTATCGGCTTACTCACGTAACTGTTTGACGCGAAATGCTGTTCATGAATATGAGCCTCTAGCTTCGCTTGAAACTAGTCGAGTTCCTCGTCAAACAGTTACGTGAGTTAGCCGATAACATAATAATTAATTTTGTATGTCATGAAAGTTATAATAAAATTATAGAGTTGCTCTTTGATCGGTGGCTAATTCAACTGCTGATCAAGGCATCTGAGGTTCGATTTGAAAAAAAAGTATTATTGAGTATTTTTGATAGGTCTGGACTTATGCCTGTTGTATAGACAACCGTGGCAAGTATATCTATAGTTAAAATAGAATTATATTTTTTATAAATAAAAAGATAAAAGCCTTTATTGTAAAAATTGATCTTCTAGTCCCGTAAAATAGAATACTTAGTTATTAATGTGATAGTTTTAAGCAGTGATTATTCAATTACTGAAACTAATTGTATTTTTAAATCAGTTGCATAGTGTGATCAAGTTGTTTACTTATGTTTTTAATTGCTCTAATTTGTTAATTTTTCAAAACTTATCTTATACTAATAGCTGGTAAGGGCCGGCAGTACCGACATTGATAACGACAAAATTCAATCGCTAAAAAGATATTTTGTTAATAGATTTTCAACCTTAGCTATTTGTAATAAAGTTCAAAATCTATTATTGAAGACTTAGCGACCGATTTCTGTCGATATTTCGAGACTTCAGCCCTATAAGTTCTATCTATACATTAATGTGTATACTTAAATAAATCTGTGTATTATAATGTGTATGTGAGAAATCATGACAATTATAACTGTTTTTCATATAAATAAATTGTACACAATAACCCATGTTCAAATCAGAGATGTAATATTTTTTCATAAATGTTTAACAATATAGAGACAGCATATCATGTTTTGTAGAAATATAAATTGATATTACGTATGCAATGTGATATTGTATTTATTTATCCTTTTCCCTCAATAATCCCTTCCTTCCTTTGACTGCGCGGTTGGCGCGGTGACTGGGCAACTGGCTGCCGTGGAACGTGTAGCGGGTTTAATTCCCGCACAGAGCCACTCTTCGTGTAATCCACAAATTTTTGTTTTGGGTCTAGGTGTCTTGTGCATGTGAACTTGCATGTTTGTAAACGTACCCACGACAGGAGGATATCCTAGTGTGGGATAACGTTCTTTTTAAAGAAAAATAAAATATTATAGGTGATTGCAAGTGTTCAACTCAAGAAGCCTTAATTTCGACATCGAGACTGGCCAATTTCTTATTTAAAAAAATGCCCAATTAAATTGTGTAAACACAAATGTTCTTACAAAATTCGCTTACAACAACCAACGAAACACTATTACATTTCGCCCCATCTCGGCGTCTCTTCTTTTTATCATCTGTGCATTCATCAGTCCCATCAATGATAAAATGCCCCTCGGTTTGCATCGCATTAGAAAAGGGTTTAAACGAAGGGGATTTATTAAATAAAAAAAAAATACAATAGCCCTGTTCGATGTAAGTAAAAGGTGGCGGCCCCTGCCTTTTCAGTAACAAAAAAAGGCAGGCAACTTTATAATGCAGTTTAGATTTAAATTACGTTCAGGTAAACATACGTCTAAGCACGCGCCAATAAAACAGCTATCTTATTTCTAATATGGTACAAGGGTATTAGTAAAATGTATAATAGATAAATCATGTCAATACTAATGAACATTAATGTGATATACTTTTCAATAATTAACCCGTTAACTACCACGTAGGTCACCGGTGACCTACGTTAGTGGAGGAAAAAATTACCTTATTTCTATAAGAGTTTTTCGTGATGCCAGTCAAGATACCAGTAATTTAGTAATATGCAGAGATCGTATCGAAGTTATAAAATCTGCAGCTGCACGCTCTTTCAATACTAGTAAATGATGTGCTAGTCGAGAATCTCAGTTTGTATTGTACTCTAACTAGTCGAGAATACAAGCTCTTCAAATTTCGTTCAGAAATTAACTATTGTAAAACAAAATTTTAAATTGAAAAAGTACTAGTTCATTCATCACGTCACAGAATTTTATTCCCAGAAAATGTATATTTGCGTTGATGTATTAATTTAAGTATACAGTTGAAATAAATAGTTGTATTTAAAGAAAAATCGATATTTGTGTCTTTACTAAGATTTCCGAACGACACGCGTATCTGTCAAAAGCGCGTTTTCTCCCTCCTGCGGATGAAAGATGCTTTTCGCTAAAATTACTTAAATGCAATAATATACTAATAAAAAGCTATTTTAAATGATGTCTGGTGGTCTTATAGATAAAGTTTATATCGGTCTGGATAATGCGCCGGCCGCATTTGATATTAAAGGACGTATTCTAGGCCCCGTAAGTTTTCGTATACATATATTACATTTTAGCGTTCTAACTCGTTTATAAAAATAAACCTTTAACTTTTATTTCAGAATGGAACCAACTTAGAATACATTCGGTCGGAAACTGGTGTGGTAGCTGTGTTGAAGGGTGACAAACTTGAGCCATTGCATTTGGCCTTACATCATACGAGGTCTGAAGCTTTGGCGGGCGCGAGGTCTCTGGCGCAGAATTTGATAGAGACTATACGGGCGGAGTTGGCTCAATGGAGTGCGGCTCAGGCTGGAGGGCCGCCGCCTGCACTGAATGTTCCTCCTCCGACTCTGACGACCACTAGTGCGCCACCTCCAGTGCCTCCGCCTGTGGTGACGGCAGCTCTGTCGACTCCGCCGACGTTAACATCGACAGCGCACCCCGCCGTGATCCCCCCCGTGGTCAGTGTAGCACCCGCGACTACTCCTCTGATGACAGTGCGCCAACCGACCATGTTACAACTCCTGCAACCCCAACAGCAATATGTTCTAAACCAGGAAAATGGGCAGCTAATACCTATAGTACAACCTGGGATGCAGGTTTCTAATGCAAACTTCACATCATTGCCTCTTGGCCAAACGTTAAGTTTACAGCAACCAAATTTTGGGACACAGATAGTGGATATATCGAGTATGCAGCCAGTGAATGTGACACAGTTACGACTGAGTGGTGTGCCATCTTCTATGTCTATGATCTTACCAAATGGTTTGACATTCCCTCAAGCAAGTCTTTCGACATCAGACAGCACAACTGTGAGCACGGCGACATCTACTCCGGTTGTTTGTGCAGCACAGAGTACTAACTCTTGTCAAAAGATCTTGTACAGCACAGACAAGGGAGACAAAGACATCAAATATCACATACAAGGGGCCGACACTGTGCAGTGGACAGTTCCAGGCTCACAAACTATGTTGATACCGTACCAACAACTACAGGACTTAACTGGTGGCCAACCAGGGCTGACTAACTTTCAACCTCAGCAGTTTGTATCTGTAAGTATACTGTTTATTACCTATTTAAGTTGAAATTGCACTTATTTGATATTCATTTTAGTGTTAAGAAACATAAAATCCTTATTATGTGGAATAGATCAATAGATTAAGCTGTATAAGTAACCTAGCTTCTGCCAGCGACTTTGTATGCACAAATAGGTGATTGTTTCTTTTTCCATTCCCATGGGAATTTAGAGAAATTCTCTCTTAATGCTCTCCTACACTTCTCAAAGAACATACATGCCGAGTTTCAGCTTCTTAGGTCCAGTAGTTTCAGCTGTGCGTTGTCTGATAGTCACTCAGTAATGGAAAAGTTTATTATGTGTACATATTCAAAGTAGCTACATCAGTCTTAGTCATACTGTGACATCATTAAAAGCAATATTTACCTATTTAAATTAGTGGGAAAGGAATCCTTATAGTATAATATTCCACGCTGTTTCATCCGCTATGCTTGGCTCCTATTGTTCACAACATGATATTTTATAGCCTTCCTTGATAAATACACTATCCAACACAAAAAGAATTATTGAAATTGGACTAGCAGTTCCAGAGATTGGTGCATTTAAACAAACACTTCAGCTGTATATATTAGTATAGATGTTTCATGTTAAACAAGTTATAAAAACAAATACCATATTTATAACTCTACATGTAATGTAACATTACAGATAGCTCCGGCAGGCACTTTACCGCAGACATCACTTCCTCTGACCGCTGGTCAGTTACAGCAACTGCAGGCTACAGGCACTTTCATGCAGCTAAATCAAAAGGTACTTGTTTAATACTTATCTTGCTATGCTAAAGAAATAATAAAATTTTGCTGTGCTGTAGGAAATGTGTGATACAAAATGTAAAGAAATGAAATGATATATGATTGTTGCATTCTTTCTGTAAAAAGTATTAATTTTAATATTGCAATAACTTATGGTAATAAATGAATATTAATGTAACTACTATGGTTATATTCAAGTCACAAGTTTGATTGTGTGACATAAGAAACAAACATACATAGTATTAGATTATAAGATCTCATAATATACAACATATACAAATATTGATGAAAATTTTCCCAACAGCCGATAGCAAGCAGTGGTTCTTTGATAAACATAATATCGACTGGACAAGCGTCGTCGCCACAAATAATATCTGTGAGCATTAGGTTTTAATACTAGCACAGACTAATTAATTACTACTCTGCTTACCCTCACATCCCTTCGGTGGTTTGGTATAGGGTTTATTTTCGCAGATTTTGTTGCAGTTTTTTTTTTCTAATGCAGCCTTCATTGTATCCTGAGTTATTGTTAATTTTGCCCCTTTTTAGTGGTATTATGTTTGTGTTTCTTCTTCGAAACCCAATAACTTATCCATCTAGTATTTGCAATAATATCTATAGCAGTTCCCAAAGTTGTCTGGACTACAATCTATCTAAATCGAGTACCCAAAGTCAATATGTGGGTCCTTCTAGAGAATTAAACCATTACCAATGTGAAACATTAAATACAGAATGGTTGGTTAGTGTGTCTTCTAAAGACAGGGCCCACTAAAAATTTGCTTGCCACCCACCTTGATCTATAGTAATAAAATCATAAAAGATATAACAATTTTGCTGTCTTCTGTCATTTGTATAATAGACAAATGTGTTTGCAGATTATTTAATGACGGATATCACAGATAGATAAGTTATTGGGTTCTGTATTCAATTAATTCTAGTGGTATAGTTAGATGCATACATAACTTTATACATTAACAAATCTGATATTTCTCGAGTTAAAACATTATTAATACTTAACTAAAACTCTAATAAAAAAACTGTCTATAGTAGACAGTTTTATCTAACCTAACCATGCCACTACTAATTTTAAAATCATTAAAAGCTTCTTGTAATTTTCAGCATTTTTCCCTATTTTTTTCATTCATACTCAATAACAATTGCTTCTACCCTTATTAACTTTCATACAATCAATCCTCCTCTTAAAAAACGGATCTAAAAGTCTTATTTACATTTCAGAATACTTCGACTCCATCAAAGAGTGTTAGCCAGGAGTCCAGAGGTCAGAAGAGGTTGTCTGATGGCACTCCGAGTCAATTGCAGCTGAGACCCATAGCACCTGCAGTGTAAGTCACTTAAATTATATATATTTAAGAACTTAATATTGACTTTCTTTCAGCCCTGTTTACTTAGAAAAGATTTTTGCTATAAACAAACGAATGGAAGTCATTTGTAGTGGTTTTTGGTCTTGCAATACTGGCCTTACCATCAGATATTATGTCTACCCAGTTGTACCCTGTTGTTACATAAAAAAATATAAGTTATACAGTTAATTACCATTTGAGTACTTACTCCATATTGGAATAGAATATAAGCACAATACAATGTAGAATATTTTTGAGTGTCTTTTTGCAAAATAATTTGATTAAAACAAAGCAAACATCTTTTCTATAAGATTTTAATGTTTGCGGAAAAGTTATGGACAAGAAATTGATATTCAAAATTGTTTTTTAAAAATAAGTCAAGCAATTGGCGTTACTTTACCAAAAAATTGAAGTTTTTTTGCAAAAATTGAAATCTTGCTAAAATAGAAGCAGCTGGAAACCAAAATTGGGAAATTGGGGGCCAAAGAAGAATGAAGATACTAAAAGAAAAAAAAAATGCTTTGGTTTCATTGCTATTTTGACGCACAATTTAATAAATTATGAAATTAATAATATATTTTGTCTGGTAATCATATTATATTGATCTCAATTCAGTGTGAAAGGCAAAATAGAAATGAAACAATATTTTTAACCTACTCCTTCAAAGGATAAGGTTGTGTTGTATTCTGACTTATAAATTCCGTATTCAAACTGTCTCTTCGAAAATATAACTGATACTTTTTGTCTGAAGCCCTTTATCATGATACATTTTCTCTTCTTTATAATTTTATCTTTGAATGAACTTAAAAGTCAGAATACCAACATTTTTACTTTAATTTTACTAAACAGCTTCCAGTTCAACAAGACGAATCCATTCTGCCTTGACCACAAGTCTTTTAAGCCACAGAAACCACAGACAACCGCATAACCAAGAAACATTTTTGGAAGATTTTTTTTTAATGTTTTGACTTCTTGCCTTTTAATATTGTGTGCGTGTATTGAAATGATGTGATGCTCCAGGTCGCATGTGAGCCATGACAAGAACTCGACGAGAGATTCCCGCACCTGGACCGCGGCCCCAGGTACATTGAAGATTACTGCTGTTTCTATACGAGATGATTTGAATTTTATATCACTCCTCTTAAAGTTAGACCAGCGGTTTCGTCATCTTTACCAAAATAGTCTTCTGTCAATCTAGCTTATGGCGTATGCAAAATTTCATTCAATTCTCTCCAGCAATTTTCGCGTAAAAGAATAACAAACATTTTTAACGCTTTTCTATTTTACAACGCGTCATTTTTTGCGAATTGGTAGTGGCGTAATGGATTATTATGTTTGCGTAAGAAAGAAAAGAGTATAGCGTGTTGTTCCTCACTGCTTACGGCGTAAAACTAGTCCTATTATGTTACAGATATATTTATGGACATAAAGCTCAAGTCATCTCGTGTATAAATAAATAAATAATATTTGTATCGTAACCAGCACCCGCCACCCGCTTACTTACAACCAATTAATGCTTCATTCGCATATTATTTTGGTCGGTGTTAGTTGTAACGTCGGCAAATACTTCAAACGTTTTCGACGAAGCGTTTTGCGAAACCTTCTCTTCAAAGAAGCATTTTGCGAAATCTTTCTATTTAAACAGGGAGCTGCTGAGATCCAACGAGACTAAGAATCTATATTCTGTTATACCTACTGTATATTTTTATTAAATACATACATTGTACATATTAAGCTATCCCAATGGGCCACCATTTTTTGCCCATCCATTTGGTGCTCATGTAGCGTGAGGTTTGATTGTCCAATTACTGTAACGGTCAAAAATTTAATGTCCAATAGTTCGACACTACTGTATTCTCTATTGGACAAAAGGACTTAACGCTATATTAGCGCCATCTGGTAAGCAAAACATGGTAACTTTCATTTCTAACTTTTTGGTTTTCGACTTAATTAGTTTCGCAATAGAATTGAAATTTAAAATTCATGGAGGCTTAATCTGTATCTATGTAAAAGCAAAGCGTAAAACTCTAGTCGCTAAGTGTGGCATTCTTTTATTTTTTTCAAAGCGCACGATCCAGCATGCTTTTAATGTCAACAGGTCTTTGCCTTCCCTGCATCGCTGGCTCACCTGCTGTTTTAAAATGTACTGCTATTATAGTAGAGCAGCTTATTTCTCTTTATAATAATATTCTAGCAGTAAGGAAGCGGCTGCAATGCGTTACCTCTTTGTTCTATAGTTTGTAGGTTTACAGGTTCTCAAGTGAGTCGTGTTTAACCCTGATTTTTGGACGTCTGAAGTGATGTATGTCTTAAAAGGTTGGTATTAAAAATATTGGTCCTGATCCTGATGTAGGGTTGAAGCTGATTGGATTTCTTTTCTTGGGCAAGTTATAAAATTGAATAGGGTTTGGATTAAAATAATATAATTATAGGTCGGTGCTGCCAACGATGGACTACACATACCTATAAGAAAGCTATAATGTTTTGGACGAGGAGATTTTTCCAATGGAGACTTGTATTTTAATGCAACATTGCTTATGCGTAAATAAATAATATTAAACGTTGCATAATGCGTAGTGATATAGAGCATCTTCGACACCTTCAAATGTTCTTACCTGCTTCGAGTAAATATTGAGATGTAATAGAGCGTAGATATACATAATCCAAGAGTGTTTATTGATACCTGGAGCTGCGGACTACCTAGCGGGTTACCGGGGCTCCGGCTCGAAAAACAGGAACGGGATGGTTTTTAGTCAGTAAGAGTATGAAACTTTTCGGAGAAGACATTGGATGTTGTATCGCCCTCAAAAAAAGTACTTATAGATGTTTAAAATTCTAAATGCGCATGTTGATTTCCCATATTGGTGGCGATACCAGACTTTAAACTGAAAGCGTAATTATATAAACTCAAATTCTTCAGAACATGAGCGAGCATTAGCGTCAATATTATGTATTTCCTCTATTCTTGTTAATACTGATTTATTATTTAATTACTTGGGTTATATAACTGCCAATTATCGCTGATTCTAAAGACTACGTTTTGGCTGTAAATCAACTACAATTACAAGTAGCACTTGGCGTGTGGCGTAAAACTTTACTTTGTAAATAATGCGTAACTTTCTCCTACTTTGTGATAATGACATCTACAGTATTTAAGGTGATTTTGACCAAAATTAATGATGTATAAATAGGCAAAAAATACTACTTGACGAACATGCTTCATTAACTTAGTCTTTTATCGATTGCCATCGTAGAAAATAGTTCTTCGTGTTGCATGACAGCTATTTTACTAAACATTTCTTACAGAATATGATACAATACGTCAGAAGACCTGAGCAGAGTGCAGAGAAGCTTTATTTTTAATTATCTTTTTTAACTTTTTGTACAGTGAGTTCCAGGGGAGACGCAGTCATTTTATAGATTGCAGAAATCCAGACTAATATTTGCAAAGCGTATTTTGGAACAATATGCAAATAAAATCAGATTACTCCAAAAAGTATTTGCTATTTGGCGTCACAAAAAATGAAATTCTTGCGATGCTTTCTGCGTATTTTTAGCTTTAGACGCGTCATGGAAATAGGTCATTACCTAGTTCTTGAGGTGCAACAGCAAAGAAAACTAGAATAATATCTTTACAGGTTGATCTACTGTGAGGAGATTGAAGTTTCAACATACTTAGTATATGCAATGCGTCTGTAGAACATAATATGATCACTCAACTAACAGCGCAGCAACCCTTGCACATGCGTAAAAGCAAAGCGATTATATAAACTTACAGAATATGCACTATAACTTGAAACACTCCACAGGTAAGGACAGCACTATCGTCAGCATGGGAATGAAAATCAATCCAGCACACGGGACCATCATACAAGTGTCTTCGGGACAACAGACGAAGTAAGTAAACCTTAGATTAACATTATTAAATATTTACAAGGACATTTTTGTTACTAACTAAAGTGTGGAAGAGCCATGCTTCGGCACGTATGGGCCGGCTCGACCAGAGTCCAGAAAACCGACGTGAAACAACGCTTGCGTTGTGTTTCGTTGTGCGAGTGAGGTTACCGGAGGCCCAATTATCCCCTTCCCAATTTTCCGAATCCCCGATTCCCCAACAACCCTTAAATTCCTAACCCCCAAAAGGCCGGCAACACACTTGTAACGTCTCTGATGCGTCGGGAGCCCATGGATGCCGACGATTGCTTACCATCAGGTGGTCCGTGTGCGCGTTTGCCGGCTTATACCATAAAAAAAATTATAGATGCTAATCTTCCTTTTCTTTGTTCACAGTGTCTCATCTCCCGGTCTAGGCCCAGACGCTACGGGAATGTACATTCGCCAGATCGATAGAAACGCGATACAAATACAAACGAGCAAAGACGGACAGAAACAAGACCTCAGCAAAGTCCAGAACACAGCACAAAACGTACAAATGATCACTGTACCGCAAGGCATGACGGTACTGCAGAATCCCCTGAACATAAGCCAAGTCCCGACCATGCTCGGCCCGCCCAACAGTCAGGTGTACATGATACCTGCCAACCATCCCAACCTCATGCAGAGTGCTCTCCCTCCAGGCTTCCAACAAGTTCTCCAGCCTGGACAGAACGTCACGGTCATGCAACCCAACCAGCTGGGCATGCCCGCCGGAGTACAGTATAACGTGCCATTAATGCCCATGAACATGCCCGCCACCTCGCAGTACATGCCCACTGGCATCAACCTCAACACGCAGCTATCTGCCCAGCAACTGAACGCAGCTCTCGCTGGGCATCAACTAAACCCTAGTCTAGGGACCATACCCATAGTGCAAGCTCCACCGCCGTCGTCTCCCTTGACGAATCCAGCGCAGACGATCCCCGGCACCCAGCCTCCATTACAACAAATAGTTCCGAACTCCTTCATAACGCCCACTTCACAGTACACTGGGCTACCTCAGCAGTACATGATGCAAGGCAACTCCGGAACTATCACAGTACCCACTAACAATGCGACAGTACAATACAGTATACCTGTCTCACAGACCACGCCTACTAATGGCAATGGACAATCCACGTCCACGGATACTGAAACCAACGGAGCTAACGGTCAGACCAATTACATTACGTCTTCATCACAAGATAACGGGTACACATTGACGGGAACTGTGCAAAACCAACAGACGTTCACGTCAGACGGACAGTCGACGCAGACGACGGGGTTTACTCCGGCCAACCAGAATGGCACGCCGACGTACGGTACGTCGAATGGAAGCCAGACCACAGCGTATGTGAGTCAGACGCCCACGACACAGCCGCCCCCCACCTACAACCCGTCGAACGGGTCCACCCCAAACTCGAGCCAGACATACGCACCACCGAGCACGCCGACATCACAGAACTCTCAGACGTCGTTCTCCCCGTCCACGACGCCGGCGCCGCAGACGTATCCGACAGCGAATCTCCCTAACATGCCGAACGTTGCGTTCGCGCCGAACCAATCACCGCAGAATCCTTACCCAAACGCCACGGGACAGAACTTGGCAGCTTACGCGAGTAACCAGTACCAGTACACCAGCAGACCGTGGTTCAGGCCGCGGTACGGGTCCCCGCAAGGGTCCCCCTACAGCGCCGGCACGGGGCCGCCCCCCAACGGGCCCATGCCCGTCCCCCCTCCATCGGGAAGTTATAACTATTGGCCGGATAGCTGAGACTTAGAAAGTATTATTGGGACTGAATTTGACCAGTGATAACTGTAGAATAATTTGTAATAAGAGAGACTGCTTTATAAATATACATTTATGAAATGTAAAGAAATATTTTAGAAGTTAGACAGAAATAATGAGTATTTCCTATATTTTTTCGTTTTATTGTAAGGATAAAGTGTTGTCTTAACTTAAGTAATTCCCTTTGTATACCAGTGTAATGTCAATAGCAGTGGTTTCAATGTGATTGTTAACGTCGAACAATAACATAATATTAAATAGAGGCTTTCACATAAGTAGTTCTAGCACTTTTGTTGTCGTGCGGAAGTTCACAATATTGCGTGCAGTCCGATGATAGCAAAAAAAACATGTAAGATATAGAATCGGACTGCTCACTCACAAACTAGATCACTGTGGACGAATACCTGCATGACAGGAAAGGGCCACTTATTCCGACTTTTAATTCGATTCAGTAAAATTAAAGTTTCAGTGTGTAATAATAAATCGAATCTAAATATTAACTTTTTTATGAATTTATAAAAACTCTGTTCATTTTCGTTTGATTAATCGAATCCATCAATGTTGAGTGTAACCATCTTTATTATTTGACAATAACTTTGCCCTTATTAATTTACTCAATAGAATTAAAAGTCGTGAACTGTAATTATATGCAATAATAAATAGTGATTATAACATATTTTTCGAAAGCACAAGATATCTTCACTACAATCTACATATTAATTCTACATTAATGAAAAACTACGATTTGTACGAGCACTGGTGAGGCATAAGGTCCTTTTCGTCCAATCACAAGGTAGATGTAAATAATTGACTGATAATTTGCTTGATATTAGATAAAGATAGGAGACCTTACGCCACACTAGAGCCCCAAGTAGATAATGTCAAATGTCAAATACAATTTTTAATATCAAAAAGTTTCTAGTACGAAAAACTGACACAATGTTTTTACTTTTCCACCAAAAGTCATTGTCCCTGTTGATTTGGCGTTGTTTGAAAGACGTTATCAAAGAAATTGTCGGAAATCTTTTTCGAAAATGAATACTGAGAATCGGTATCCTGTGACTGCATCTCTATTTATGTTGAAAGAAATAAAACATAGGCAGGAGCAAGTCAATCGTGGGTACCTGCTCCTGAAGAGGAAGGCTGAAGCTCTCCGCATCAGGGGTAGGCAGGCGGCAACAGAATTGGCCTCAACGCAGGCCATTTTAGGCCATATCCTGAGAGAAGCCTACATATCTTTGGCCGCTATAAAGTTTACGAACGGCGAGTCCAATGCATTGGTGCTTGAGAATATTGGTCAAGTGAGATAAGTTGTTAAGAAACTTAGTTTAAAAATATATATATTTTAGTCCATTGTTCATGGTTAGTGAACCCACAAAACCCCTAAAACCTTTCGCTCAAGTGTTCACGACTCATGGCGATGTTAGCAGAAATAGTAATCTTATGAACGTCATGGCGATGATTTATGCATTTATCGCAAATTGAAATATTCCTGAGAACTTTTATTTTCTTTAATAAAATCCATTTATGCTATAGATAGCCACAGTTCCCAACCACTTTTAATATGTCTTTAATCGTCATAAACCATTCAACACAGGCCCAAATCCGAGTACAACGTATATCGGAGAACATATCAGGAGTGTCGACAATTTCCCTGCAAGCCCTTGAAGAGACAGGGGTATGTGACTCGTTGCGCTATGCAGGACTTGGAGCCGGTGGCCACCGCACCAGTGAGGCCAAGAAAGCATTCAGAGAGGCTGTCCGAACTCTCGTCAAGTTTGCCTCTTTGAGAAACACTTGTATCCTCTTGGATGAGTCTATTAGGTCTACTTTAAGGTGAAATCTTAACTAATATTATTAAAAATGAGACTTATCTATTACCTAGCTCTAATGTAATGGTGATTTCAACAGGAAAGTGAATGGTATTGAAAAAGTTATCATGCCGAAATTACGGAACACTGAAACTTATATAATGATGGAAATGGATGAAAGGGTAACTTACTCTTGATTTATGTACATTATTTATAGTTATCATAGGTAGTATAGACATAGAAACCTTGAAAGAGCACGTATCGCACTAATATTATAAATGTGAAAGTTTGTTTGTTCGGATGTTTGTCCGTCAATCACTCTATAGCTGCTGAACAGATTATGATGTCATAAACCAAATACTAGATTTAATTTAGCAGATATAGGCTAGGTCAAACCATGAGACATTATAACTAAGCCCAGTTTTAAGAGGTGGGTGAGTTTTGGTGTACAGACAGGGTATGAGCTGACTTGGATGATAGGATACTTTTTATCCCATGGAAACACGGCCGAAACCTTAGGCAGAAGCTAATTTGAATAATTATTTGTTAAAATAGGAGAGAGAAGAATTTCATCGTTTAAAAATGGTGAAGGCGAAGAAGGTCAAAAGCCAGGCGCGCGCGTTCCTACGGCAGACGGTCAGCGCGGGAGGTGGTGGCGAAACCGGGGAAGCTGATGGTATCTCATACATAATACTTATTACACGTTTCCATTCAAATATATTTACTTACAAATTACTGGCTGCGAGGTTGGATTACTGTCCAACATGTTGTGGGTTCGATTCCCGGATACATATGGACTTTCTCCTTGCGTTTACAAACATACAATTTCACATACCTACACACGACACCCAGACCCGAAACAACAATCTGTAGATCACACAGAGTTGTTCCGTGCGGGAATTGAACCCGCGACACGTTGCATGGCAGCCAGTTGCCCAGCGACCGCGCCAATGGCGCAGTCTTTTGGAAACTCACGACATAGGAGCAAGCTTGAAGTCTTGGGCCAGGATTTTTGAGAAAAGAATTCATTAAGTTTCTGTGGCCATACAAAAGCTGAGAAATATCTACTATACAGAACGTTTAAAATAAATTATTCCATTATACAGAAACGGAACCAGGCGTGCCTCCTCGCCGTCATTCCGTAGAGTGTCTGACCAGCATCCTCGCGTGCTCCTCACTGACCACCACCACCACAGACTCGGGCGACTTCAAACCCGTCTGCTATCCACACAACTGGGATGACGATGACCTCCTATTCTAAGGTTAAAATGTGAAATGTACCTAACTGTGTTATTATTTGTGTTCAATTTTGTTTGTTCTAATTATGTTGTAGGAATGTTCCTTATTTTGTTCAGTATATTTATTTTTATGAAAATGCGTGTTTTTTGTCGTTAGTAAGTACCTACATAACTGTAAATCGGAGTAAATGAAAACCGAAGAGGAAGACATTTAGAACATTTTTAACAGATCATTTATTCTCCCTATTCCTGTGAATCTATAACCCTATTCTACATATCTACCTACCTACTAGTTAAAGCGCCTGCGAGATAATAATTAGCAATTCATCAGAACGGGTCATGGAAACGCATACGCATAGTGTAGTGGCAATACACAAAAAAGCTTATATTTTTTAAAGCAATTTATTAAATACGACATAATTTAACTAATAAAGTTGAAAATGCTCGGTAGCTAAGTAAAATAAAGCTACAAAACCCAGCCATCATCCAATCGTTCTTCCATTGGGCGAGTAAAGTATTGGCATCTTCGGAACTTCTCTAAAATCTCACCCTGTAATGAAAATAGCGCATGTTTAAAAGGCTCCTAAAATGCCCATTAACGTGTGTTTATAAAAAAGAAGTTGTTGGTACTTATAAAAAAGAAAGAAAAACAGTTTATTTCCACCATTATAAAGGAATGCATGCAAAACAAGTAAATAAATAAGGAACACGGCGCAAAAAGGCCAGTGCTCAGCTAAAATTTCGTATTCCGAGCACAACGGTTCGATTTGGCGCTGATTTTCAGTAAGTACTAGTAGTATACAGTTCAAAACTACTAATAAAATTGTACTATTACTGAGTATAAAGAAATTGTTACTCACTGGACCAACTTTCTTTATGGTCTCGCTGTAAAAAGTGATAGCACTTGATCCGGTGCCGTACAAAGGATATTTGAGATGCATCTGAAAGTACAAATCCATATTAGTAGGTACCTTATGTCAGACTCTTCCTCCTTCTTCGCATTACGCTAGTATTTTAGTCCAGTAGCTCTCTCTCGCTTTTGTCCTAAAAACGAAACGAGAGAGAACTCCTTAATACTCACAACTCGACTAAAATACTAGCATAGTGCGAATACTGACAGACTCTTACTGATTAAAAACCTCATCGTTCCTAATCCTGCTTTGAGCCAAAGCCAGAACATACTCACCTATGCAAATAAAGAGGGAAGTATCCCCAATAGGTAAATATTTTATCTGACAAAAATATCTTACATTTCTATCAGCAGTGATTTCCAAATTGCGAGGTTCAAAGTTATCCTTGATATAATTAGCGTCATATTCCGAACAATATTCGGAAACTGGTTGAGTCGTAGCCAACTCATCGATGACTTCGTCCAGCATTTGTTCCCAAAAGAAATCAGTCAGCATTCTCTTTCGAACACCTAAACAGAACAGAAAATGATATACATGGCAGTAGGTAAGTGTCAGGTTTAATTCCCGTCTCCTGGTCTTGCCAATAAATGAAGAGCAATGCAATTACCTTCCCCGCGATGAGGTTTTTTAGGGATTTGATAGCTGCGACGCATTTCACTCCCTTTATCGGGAGCTTCGCGTCCATCTTGTAGGATCCATGGTCGGCTAAAACTCTTTCCCTTGCCATAACTACTCTCCTCAACAGGGGCTTTCGGATGAAGTTTTATCCTCTCTAAAGGTCTAATTTTCAAAGCCGCCTCTTCATGCTCTGGTTCAGGAATATTAGCTTGAACGCCTGCATCAGTGTTAAGAGGGTCCATTGTTAATGTTAACCTTGAGTTTTTACTACGCGAAAAATGATTTTTATCACAAAAGCATGACAAGATACTGTTAGAAGTTGCTAAGGAAACTATTTTTTTGGGTTTTGTTTAGATTACACATCGTGAAATATATAAAGTACCTACCTACAATAGGCGCAAGCACGTATTTGCTAGAAACGATAACCAATACATTAACTACGTTATTACAAATATTTTAATAGTATTTTGTTTCTTGTTTTACATCAAAATATTTGTCTCAAAATCAAGCAATAGATTGAGTTTTTGTGAGAATTGGAATGTCTTTAGAACTGTCAGTCAGCTGTTGATTTGATATTCGGGCTTGTGTCAAACCGAAAGATGGAGGCTTGTCAGGTAGCCCGTAAACAAGATTTGCCCCCTCCGGGGGGCTACAAGCCGATTCCATACAAAAGAGTACCTGCTAAAACCTTATTTAGCGGTAAGTATAATATAAGTTTTGCAAAATTTACCCTGTAAACAAGACTAATACCAGATTATGTAACTTGCATTTTTAGGTTAGGTTGTTTTGTTTTCTGTACTCCTATCCATTCTTCAGGCTGTCTTTTTACCAAAATTCCACCAATTTGTTGTAAAAAGTTCAAAAATGTGATAATAAAATGAATCTATTGTAGACTTATTACATTGTAAACATCTTGCCAATGACCTCTATTTTTTATTGATTATTGTGATAAAACTTAATTTTCATGGATATCTTCACCATTTAATCAAAATATCACTTCTAAAATGTTCTAAATTATAAATACTTGCATAAATACTAAGAATTTTTAATGTGTTTCCAGGGTATACTATGTTTGCTGGCTACTTTGGTATAACAGCATTCGCAATGTACCTCTATAGCTTGAATTACAAACAAATATTAAGAGATCAAATTGAGATGCGTTCTGCAAAGATGGCAATATACCCGATGCTGCTGGCCGAGAGAGACAGGGCCTACCTGAAGCAGCTCCGCAAGAACCGTGATGCGGAGGCTGAACTCATGAAGGATGTTCCCGGATGGGAAGTAAGTAGCCATTTGTAATTATTGTTAAATTCAGATTTATTTAATAGTGTATCAATTATGTGTAAGTGGCCCTATTTGTCTGAATCAATTTGGTAAGACGTGCTTTATAGATATCTTCATAAATAAATTAAAACATCATAATATGATGTTTTAATTTGATCATATTATGATCATAAAATCATATTATACCTAATCAGGTTTTCATAAAATCATTATATAATATTATGGGGATTAAATGTGGTAATAATTAGAAAAAACAATATTAACTAGTACCTAGAGTAATTTGAGAATTTATTGCTTTCCAGGTCGGCACCTACTACGGTGAGAAGGTGTACAAACTCCTTCCCCCCGACACTCTGGTTGAGCCCATCTTCCACGAGTACTACGCTCACTCCAGGTCCTGGGAGTGGTTCCAACGTGCTTACCTCAAGCTGCGCTCTTAAGAAGGTAACACAGTGTACAACTGTTGGTGATCTTATTACCTTACGTAAAGTCACTACGTTCCTGTTACGTACAAGTGCGGTTACTGTGTATTGATTTGTAGGTTGATTTCATTTCAATAAAACATAGGATGAGATTGTGTGTTTCATTTTATTCATAGATTATGCTTTTATTTATATGTTAAAGGCTATTTCCTCTACTAATGTTGGTCAGGCTTATCCGACATGGCCTCTAATGTGTTAATGTTAATTCATTATGGTTATCAGTTTACTCATGTTAATATTTTATGAGGAATTCCACTAGTTTTAAGTCATGCTAGAGGCTCTCGTGAGCAGCATTCCACAAACGATATTAAGGTATTTTGCAGTCAGAATTAAAATTATTTTTAACGAATTATAGGCTTACTTTTTTGAAAAGTTCAAAGTGCATCAATAAAACAATATTAAAATTTTATTAACAAAACATTATTTATTACTGTCACCATACCATCGAGTATACAAAAATGTAAACATAAAATATTAAATACTTATAAATTATCACTTCATACATATCCCATTATTCGTTTACTGACATGAATACATTTCAGCATTACATTATAATATCCATATCAATAAACCAATAAGAAAACTTTAAATAAATTCATCACTTCACCGAAATGAAATTACTTTCGCAAATCATATTAATGTAAGCTCCTTAATACCATATTTCATGATAAAAATGTTGCATTTCAGTGGTACAAGCTGTTATTAACCATATTCAATCGACATGAAGCTCAATTTCCAATGACACCCACTAAATGCAACAGCTATGTACATTTATTATATCTAAGTATATATTAATTTATGTCTTAAAGTCTAAAAGGGACATAAGACATCGTATTATCATAATTAAATGGTTTCCATGACTAATTTTATATAAAAAATGGAAGTTTATATACTTGAGACGTAAATAATTGCCTAGTTTTAGGCTTTCAAAGTAATTGCGCACCTTATACTTGATTTTTGAGATAATTATTTCACAATAAACTAATTTGTAACCACATTTAAATTGACATGTTCAATAAAATAATAATAATTATGTATTTATTTCCAATATTACATAATAACTATCGTGACACATACTAAATTAACTAAAATCACGGTTAACTCACGTACATTAATGGAGAAAAGCTCTACTAGTTTCGAGTCACAGAGGGACTCTTCATCATGAGCAGCGTGCGTAGACGCGGCGACGTCGCGCCGTACTTACGTGATTAATCCGTGATTTTTAGTTAATAACCTCAGTATTATAGAGTGTAGACCTTTACTAGATTACCCAATAAACGCACATACACAATACTGAACATTTAAAACACTGGCTATTGATTTTGGCTATATTTTACAAAGCTTAGCAAGTCTATTCTAATTCAAAAAGGCTAAATGGCAGGAGAGATGGCCGATACACGTTTACAGACAAATAATTGCAATACATTTGTAATCTTTGGTGAAAAACTAAATGGACACAACAGATTTTGAGCATAATATTAAACGCGCAAAGTAAAATATTTATTTGTAAGAACTATTGAGTGAGGTATCATAAATTAATTAGATAATATGTGCCATATTCACGTAATTTATTCGAGATGGGTGCTCGACAAGTTTCCAGCCACAATAGGAGCTCATAAGAGAGCTAACAATGGCGGCCAATACCCGCTGCTTATTAAGAACCCAAATTGCTTGAAACAAGTCGAGTCTCCTCGAATTATTTACGTAAACAAGCCATATTAAATCTAATTAACATAAAATAACCATCCCAATTACTATCCACGACCATAAATGCTTTTTTAAACTGAACTATAACAACTATTACCCCATATACCTTATACATTAAACACATATTAGTGAATGCAGCCTTACTTATTTGGATTTCTTAATGACAATCTTTGGCTTCAGCTTGACGGTGCGAAGTTTGTGCATGTGGCTCATCACGAAGTACATTCCAGGGAACGTTAGGAATAGAAGGTATACCCTAAGGAAGGTTGGCATATGGAAAGCAAAGTTCCATTCATTTGGTAAGGAGACGGTGAACCGCTGAGTTTCCTCAAAGTATGGGATGTTACGGAGAATGACTATGGCTTCACAGATGATGCCTATTGGGTAGAGAGGGATCCACATGGTGTAGCGCAGCCAGGTTAGGATGTAGAAGTCCTTCTTGTAGAGCTGTGATATGTAGTAGGGGTACCTGGAAATTGAAAGAAAAAATAATGAGTTTAAGAGAGAATAATGAACAAGGGTAGATTATGGTCAGGTATAACCCATAGGACACACATTTTATCCCATAGGACTCCAGGTGAAGCCGCTGGCGGAAGCTAGTACGATCATAAGTGATTTCGGGAACCAGATTCAAGACGACTTTTTTTCCCAACGAAGTCTTCAACAAGGGTCATATACTTAGAATCAGGCGTTACTTTGCGGAAGTCCATGTAAACATGTAATCTCACCTGACAACTTCGATCATGCTCCACATGACGAACAAATAGAAGACGACAGGTTTCGTGTGCATGCGGGGCTCTGCCTCAATCATTACGAATAACACGAACGCTCGCCCGCTCACTTGTAGGAAAGGCACCAGTACACCACCCTGGAATTATTGAAAGTCTATTAAGATAATGTATCGTTATTGTGTTTCTGTAGTTGAATAGCTAGCCAGAAACCAGAAATGATTTTCAATAGTTACTTAAATTAAAAAGTCGGCACAATTGGATGAAGGTTGCATCCATCAATCTAGAAGTAGGTAATTGGGGGAGATCTATGTTCATCAGTAGACGTCTTGTGGCAGATTAAAGGCGACCATGAACTCATGATACCTCTGACTGCTTGCCATCAGGTAGCCTGTAGGCCAGTAGGAATAATACTTGCTATGTTCACACTAGTTTGTTTGGATATTTATCCGTCAATAACACTTAAACTACTGAACGGATTTTGATGAAATTTGGTATAAAACAGAGAGGGCATGAGCTGATTTGGGCGATATTTTTATCTCACTGGAATACGGGTTAAACAGCTGGCACAAGCTAGTAAAAAATAACTTTCTAAAACACTCACCCTAGTATACCCAAACAAAGGATGCATGACTTCCAAATACTGCAGTAGCTGCAGGAACTTCATGGCCGGCCCAACGTGTTCGTAGGTGTCAGCCACTGAGTCGTAGTCCAGCTTGGCGTACCGGATCGCCATCACAGTCAGCACGTACGTGTAGCCGATGAATTGGAACAGGTTGTATAGCTTCAGGTAGACTTTTTTGAGGTCCTCTGTGATAGAAGATTAAATAATTAATTAATAGGTACTATCAGTCTGTATTAACATCATCATCACATCACATCATATCAACAGCCTATAAGTGACCACTGCTCAAAGGCCTCTTTGCACACGGAGAAGGTTTAAGCATTAATCACCACGTTTCCTAAGTGCGGGTTGGCGAATTCAAACTTACAATAAAAAAATATAAGTCCAGGTTTCCTTGTGATTTTTGGCTCCAGCTCGAAAAGCAGGAGTAGGAACGGGGTGGTTTTTAGTCCATAAGAGTCTGACACTCCTTCTCGCTTCGCCCAAAGCGTTAGAAGTCATTCGATGATTTTCCCTCTCAAAAGACTTGTACTTATAGAAGTTATTGCCAAGAGGTCCCCTAAATGCATTGAATGGACATTGTTCCCAATTTTCTACTGAATTTCATTATTGTAAATAGGGTCAAGTCTATTGATAAATGATGGATCAACATTAGACGTCTCAGAATTAAAGAGTTTTTTGTCAAAAGTACATCCAAATCTTTTACAAAATGTAACTTCAGTGAAAACTGAAGTCAATTTAAATACTTCGACTTTCAAATCAGCATAACTGTACATAACAGCATGAATTCACAAATTAGAAAACTCATGTAAACGTACTTGGAATATTCACTCGTTATGCAAACATATTCATTGCCATTCTATTTAAATCAAGTGTTGAAATGCACATTTATTTAGGTAAATGGGTAATTACAGAGGGCATTTCTACAAAAACTTATTTACCTTACCTATGTACGAAGTATTGTAATGGCTGCTGAGATATCTATTTACTAATATATAAAGCTAGAGTTTGTTTGTTTGTTTGAACGCGCTAAAATCCCGAACTACTGGTCCGAATGGAATAATTATTTTTATCGAGGAAGGTTATCTTACTAATGTTGGTTACTCAATCACATCAAAACGCACAAGTGTAACACCAGTGGTGTATCGGGTGTCCATGAGCGGCGGCATTGCTTAAACCTACCATGAAAAAACCAATCTTCTTTGTTTGATGCATAAATTGTTGTTGTGATTAGAGATTTCTGATTTGTATGTATATTTGTAAAATGTACCGAACATATGAGTAAATAAATACATAAGTAAATACAAGTCCCACACTTGTATTTTATATTACGGTATTAACAAATCTATCAATCAAGTAACTTCAACCTAATATTTGGCTACATGTTATCATTAAAATTTGTTTACAAAATTCTTTACACTCGTGCCACATTATTTAGCGACATTTGAGTGATTGTTCATTACGTATTGCTTTGTTGATTGTGTTCGCACGATATCCTACCAATTTATCAACAAAATGTTTCCTTTAAACTTTAAAACGCTATTAATGTTCAGAGTGATAATAAAAAAATGTGATTTTCAAATATTATATGGCATTCAGTTTTTTCTCCAAGGAGGTCTATTAAGATATGTATATATGGTAAGGTTAGAAGTGGTGGACTACGTAGCGAATTTACCGAGGCACTGACTCGAAAAGCAGGAGTAGGAACGGGGTGGTTTTTAGTCAGTTAAGAGTCTGACACTCCCTCTCGCCTCGCCCAGGCCGGAAGAAGTCATTGATAACCCCCCCCCCCAATAAAAAAAAAAAACTCATCTGGTATTAAGGATGTCCAAGTACAGCGCTTGTGTACCTATAATATAACAAGAATATTATAAATAAAATAATAGTAAAATAGCATGTAGGTATTACGAACCTCTCCTATATCCCAATTCCTCCTTATGTAGCCTGTCGTACATGCCAGGGTAGTCCTTCATGACGTCACGTTTCTCGTCCTCACTGTCAGCCGCATCCTCCGCCTTCCATAAATCGAAGTTTATCTGTGAATTAATATTTATTACTTCAGTCCTCGTTTGTCATTGGTACCTATTATTTAATTATATCTAAAGCATATTTATTTAAATACACCAGGATTCGGGTAAGTACGAGTATGACATCTACAGATTTAAAACAGTTGGAGTGACTACGATGATTTTTTTAGGCAATGCCAAGGAATTCGTATTACTAGCCCAGTAGGTCGGGATTTATTTTTTTTTTTTTTGGGGGGAATATCATCCAATGACTTCTCCCGCCTTGAGCAAGGCGAGAGGGAGTGTCAGACTCTTACTGACTAAAAACCACCCCGTTCCTTCTCCTGCTTTTCGACCCGAAGCCCCGGTAAACCCGCTAGGTAGTCCGCAGCTCCGGATCAGGCATCAGCCCTACTGGGCCCCATCTGTGGTGGTCTGATGGCTCTTTGAGGCGCGCGCGGAACGCGACGCGCCGCACGCACGGGTCTGGATCTGGTCGGGCGGCGAGCTACCCTGCTCGCCGTCCGCAGGCCCGCACTTACGGTGGCCGGAGATCGTCTCGCGATCCCCTACGCCCGGAGTGTCTCTCGCGACGGCTGGGGCGTGAGGAGGTTTGTTCTCTCACGCGCCCCGCCTCCTCCTTAGCTAGCATGACTGCTTCGCAGAAGGAGGAGACGGCATCCCAGTCCCTCTCGCTCCGCACCATGGCCTGAACCAGTGCCGGGCGCGAGAGGTCGCCGTCGCCGACCACATCCCTGAGGACTTGGCGGTGCTCAGCCCACGCAGGGCACACCGCCACCGTATGTTCTACCGTGTCCTCCGGGCGGTCCTCACAGTGATGACACCCGGGCGTTTCCTCCCGCCCAATAAGGAACAGGAACCTACCGAAACTCCCATGTCCGGTAAGCACCTGCGTCAGGCGGTAGGTGAGGACGCCGTGGCGCCTCTCTAGCCACTCCTCAAAGAGGGGACTTACCGCTGCAATGACAGCGAGCCCAGCCCTCGGTTGCGACAGTCGTTGCTGCCATTCCGCCATGAGATCGCGCCGGAGCTCGTCCCGCCACGCACTGATCTGGCGCGGCAGTGGAGTTTCGCCCCGGCGACACGCGTCGGCGCGCAAACTGAAGACGCGCGCGAGCACCTTCGCCTCCAAATCCCACGGCGGTAATCCGGCAAGGAGGTTCGCCGCCTCTCCGGAGATCGTGCGATATCCTCGGATCACCCGGATGGCCATGACCCTCTGAGACGTGAGCAGCGCCCGAGCTGGTCGCCGCATCAGGTTCGGCGCCCACACAGGGGCGCCGTAGAGGGCCATGGACCGCACGATCCCCGCGTACAACCTCCGGCAGGAGGCATTTGGCCCCCCGAGGTTTGGCAGGAGCCGCTTAAGCGCAGCCCCCGTCCGTTCCAACTTAGGAGCCAAACGTCGAAAGTGTTCCACGAAGTTCCATCGACTGTCGAGGACGAGTCCTAGATACTTCATCGTAGTCTCGACGCCGATGGAAACCCCTCCCGCCGTTATTTGGGACCCACCCGGAGGTGGCGCGTTCCCGCGGCCATGACAGCACATGGCCTCGGACTTGTGGAGCGCCACCTCGAGTCCCAATTGCCGGATCCTATCAACAACTGTCGCAACCGCTCTCGCCATTAAGTTGGCCGCCGCCTGGTGCGACCTCCCGTGCGCTAACACTAGCGTATCGTCGGCGTAACAAATTACGCCGACGCCGTTCGGGAGGTCGGTGCGCAGCACCCAGTCGTAACCGATATCCCACAGGAGCGGTCCCAAAACCGAACCCTGTGGAACACCGCGCGACATCTCTCGCCGTTTCCATTCGCCCTGGTGACCGGGGTATGTGACATACCTGTCTGTCAGGTAGGCCTCGATTATACGACGGAGGTAGGTAGGAACCCGGTGATACCGGAGTGCCTCCAGTATGCAGCTCCAGGGTAGGGAGTTGAAGGCGTTGGCGATGTCCAGAGACACCGCCACTACGACCTTACCCCTGGACACTGCAGTCCCCGTCGTGAGGTCCCTTACGCGCATGATGGCGTCCACCGTGGAGCGCCCTCTGCGGAAGCCGAACTGGCCATCCGCGAGGTCCGGCCCAAATCCGGACAAGTGCGCGACGAGGCGGTTCGAAATTATCCTTTCGAAGACTTTTCCCACCTTCCACTGAAGTGGGAACTGGCCCCTCTCCAAGCATGCGCTGTAGAGACCTATTAATCGAGGCCCGAGAGCCTCCGAGGCCAGGACCCACGCCTTGCCATGTAGGCCATCGGGTCCTGGGGCGGTGTTCTTGGCGCCCATCCGGCGCACCGCCGCTCTCATTTCTGCCTCGGTCACCTCCGGAACGATGTCGTCGTCGTCGTCACTGTGGCCCGCATTGGGCACCGCAGGGGGCGGAGTCATGGATGGAGGGGTGAAACCCCTCCGTAGTCGGGGGAACAAGGCGCCGACTACTTCCTCTACGACTTCTGGCCGGAGACTCTGAGTCAGCGGGGGAGCCCAGGTGCGGAGCTTATCACGCACCATCCGATAGGGGCGCCCCCATGGATCTCTGTTCAGAGTCTCCAGCATCTGCCGGCGGGCTTCCTCCTTAGCCCGCCAAATCTCCGCTTTGAGGGCGGCCTTCGCCACCTTGTACCCCTCGTACAACTCCGCCTCTCTTACCTCCGCGTCTGGAGGGCGGATACGGAGCCTGCGGTGCCTCGTGTACCGGCGGCGCGCAGCAACGCACGCATTGCGCAGAGCAGCCAGCTCTTGCGACCACCAGTACACCTGGCGCTTGCGCTGACCTGGCCGGACCCGGGGCATCGCCACGTCACATATTCTGGACATGGCGTCCTGGAGCCATCTTACCTCCTCGTTGATGTCGGCAGGCCTGTCCGGTGGTATCACCCAGGCCTGCACGATTGCGGCTTCCAGGAAAAGCTCCCGGTCCAGTAGGTCGGGATGCCATATCCTTCTGAGTCGACACTCCGAGCTTCGGGGATCGCGCGACAATCTCCGTAAGTGCGGGTTTGCGGACGGCGAGGAAGGGTAGGTCGCCGCCCGACCAGAACAAAACCCGTGCGTACCCGTGCTCAAACAACCATCAAACCACTACAGATAGGGCCCAGTAGGGCTGATGCCTACCTAGCAGGTCTACCGGGGTTCCATTGACCATTTGAGAGGGAGTGTCAGACTCTTCCTGACTAAAAACTAACCCGATCCTACTCCTGCTTTTCGAGAGGAAGCCCCGATAACCCGCTAGGCAGTCTGCAGCTCAAACAAAACATGTCTAACTTCATTATAAAGTCACCATTCATGAACTAAGATCAAGTTCAAGGTTGACAAGTTATTAAAGTACTATCTGTAGAGTATAAAATTATATAATTCTTATTAACTATTATCTAAAGAATATATAGCCAGTCATATTCTAGAGATTATGTAATTATAATTAATCATATGTAAGGGTATTATGTGTAGAGGGCTTAGTACGATTTTGTTTTACGTTTAACGAGATCGAATCGAGAGTGCGTTCGGCGGTCTCATTTGTTAGAGTATTTGTGCCGGCCAATCAGAACAACGAACGCGCTCTCATTTTTTTTCGTTCTACGTAAAGCAAGCTCATACTAAGGGTACAGATAGGTAATTGTTATCATGTTGATTGCAAATATTTATGATAATGTCCCAATAGTTACTGAGGTCTAATCTCTCTACTAGATAAGTCAATTAATGATATAATAACATCTAAATTGTGAAGATCTTTCCAGACCCAATATAAAATAAAATTTACGTCATAACTGAGTGTCTTAAAGATCAACTGGTTTCAATAATTAAAGTCACTATTTTTTATGAGAACAAACTTGACTAAGGAAAAAATCTTGTAGGACGACATGAAAAAATGTAATAGTGGTCCCTGGTCTGCCAAAAATGTTAAACATATTCCTTGATAAAGAAAAAGCAAGGTACCCATGAGGTAGTGTGATAGCCTAAAAGTACCAAGTCATAGTTGGATCTGAAGAAAATAGTCTGAAGAAGATGAAAATACCAATAGTTTTAAGACTTACCTTTAGCCATGCTGGTTTCTGTGGCTGGGCAGTCAGTCGGGGCCACCATGCTGGCTCCTCTTTCTGCAAGACAATGTCCACTCGATTCTCGAACACACGGACGGTTGTAACATGATTGTTTTCAGCCTGAAATTGAGAAATACATTTAAATGTATGTTTTAGTAGTTATTTTTATTTTTGAGTTTATAGATATAGTTAATGTTTATGACCAAATACTTATATATCACACCTTTTACTTCCCAAATAAGATTCTTTTAGAGATTCTATTGTCTTATAATAATTGTAATCTTAAACTAGTTATTAAAATAAAGCTGAAGAGTTTGTTAGTTTGTTTAAACATGCTAATTTCAAGAAGTTCTCCAAGGAACTCCTCATTCGATTTCAATAAATCTTTTTATGCTGGATAGTCCATTTATCAAGGAAAGTTATAGGGTATAAAAAATCACAACTATAAAGAGCATCTACATTTATAAAGAGCCAGGTAGAGTGGATGAAACTATGCAGTAGTAACTAGTAGATAACTGTGGGGTAAAATTCAAATCATAGATTTATTTTATTAAGATATGAAAGAAGGTCAAACAAATATATTTAAGCTTTTATACTCTTTTACTTGCTAAACTGTAAACCAGTTTCCTGTTAAACATTAAATTGGCCTTCAAAATTTATAACTGTTGTTTATACCTACAAGGTAAACTAGGTTTGTTACATTAAGGTACAGGTTTGTTATCGGAATTAAAATAACGATAGTTTTTTAGGTATGTATATAGATAATTATTATTTCTATTTTTAACTTAATTCTTTATTATTTACATAGGTAAATATATTTGTTTTAATCTAAAATAATAGTTTTGTGTAACACACAGGTTTTTCTTCTTTTACAATATTTGATTAGTTTTCATGGCCTAGGATGCTTAAGTGATTAATCATTGGAATACGCAATAAAGAATTATGAATAATTGCAATAAAGAATTATGAATTATGAATTACGTTTTCGTTTAAGCCGGGAAAAGTAGTTCCTATTGGGTTTTAATAAAAATATGAATTATCTATGTATGTATGATTGATAAGAACCACAAAATTAAGTCAATAATACGTATTTTCGAAGGTCTGTAACACGTAAAGAACTCGCATAGTAACAGAAATTGAAAATATTCAACGAAGATTAATCTATTTAATTTGTAGATAAACCGGATTTAGTTGGGCATTAAATTATTTGATAAGAACGTGATACTTACATTTTTAACAGGTGAAAATAAATCCAATTTAAATTCGTATAAACTTTCGCCTCGGGCACCAATGCCTTCGGCTGAGAATTTCAAATTATTTTCGAGAACTTTCACATCAGGATCCACAACATTTTTTAATTCTATTTTTAATGAAATGGTACTCTCTGTTTGGGCCCAATAAACAAACGGGCTTGGAATTATCATTGTTTCGTTTGTCACACCACACACAATAAATATTTACAGCGTTTAATTAATATCAATAAAATTAGTACCGATCTCCACTATTCACCAATAAAAGTAATTATTTTCCTAACTGTCAATCAGATCGTTATCTATCAATGTATCAACCCCCCGATAGCAACGACACCGGCTCAAAGCTCAACACTATATAAATAATGTTGCCAGTGCGACAATGTCAGCTCATGTTAATTTATCAACTTGGTGGTTGGTGGGTTGTGGTTTTATTAGAAATTCAGTTATAAATACGATTATCTATAACCATAATTTAGGTACAATAAGTATTTTGTATGCTTATTGTCATATACAAAGACATCTACCGTAAAAAACATTAGAAGTCGTGTTTGATTACCGAAGTGAACATGCTGTGTGGAAATTAACGTCTTGTGTTGTGTGATGGTGATGATTACGACGACGCTTATAATTTTTTATTACATTATTTAGATGTAACGGCATATTAAAAGCTTAAAGTAATGACCGATGTTGAATTAATTTCTACCAAAAATTCTAGACTGGATAAACTTTAAAAACTACCATTTAGTATTAAATAGGTAACATCTCTATTTAGTCGATTTTATGTGTACTTCATTTACTGAGTTTTTTTCATTCTGTATCTGACTCTGTCTGTCAAAAAGCCGTTTGCTGCTGTTGATGGGTGTCGAGTTTCTGTAAATTTCTCATTTTGATCGTCTTTCTTTGTGATTTAAAAGATTTCCCGTTAACTAAAAATGGTTTAATTATTATCTCGCGCTATAAATTACGTACAGTGGTGGTTTTTTGACTCTGGTAAAAGTTGTAAACAATTCCAAAATGTCCGTTCCTAGCACTGGTTTGAGCAAATTGAAGAAGAAACATATTCGTGTAAAACATCAAAAAGTGAAACTGTTTCGTGCAAATGAACCATTACTATCTGTGTTTATGTGGGGTGTGAATCACACGGTAATTACTTGATATTTTATGCACTAATTGCAATAGAATGGCGGGTGTATAATCCTATTTGAACCATCTCAGCGAGCGAAGCATCATTATTATGTCATTTCCCCCACAACTGGTTTGTTGTGGTTTTACAATGTTTACATTCGAATTTTTACCTACCAAAAATCTTTTCATGTAGGCTCAATATCCCATTGTAAATTCTGGCACTTTGTCAATACACTGTTTTTATGTGTCTCCTTGCCATTGAATATAAATAGACTATAAAACTTTATTGCGTTGGACGTAGATCCGATATATTCGGACATATAGGTGACAACAATATTTGCATAAAAAGTAGTTAGATTTATGGTAACTACTTATTTTTTTTCCAGATTAACGAGCTAAGTCATGTCACAATTCCAGTCATGCTGCTTCCTGATGACTTCAGAGCTTATTCTAAGCTCAAAGTTGACAACCATTTATTTAACAAGTAAGATATTTTTTCTACATCCTATATCTAATTTTAAACCATTACTCATAAATTATATTGGAAAAATATTATGAGACCATTTAAAATAACTTATAAGATTTATATTATTAATTATAATTTCGTACACAATTTATTGGTCTAGGTCACTGAATATAATAACATGATCTGTAATCGTTATACCAGTTATCACAATCTGTTGCAGCTCTGTATGTCGTTATTCTAACAATAGGTTTCAAACAAAAGGAGCCAGAGTTCAAATTTAGAATGCAATAACACAATCCTATTGTAGAATGAACAGAAGAAAATGTGATTTTTGTTCAGAAATAAATTTGAGAGAATTTACATTTTGCTTGAAATGTAGACGTAGACAGACACTCAAGGACACATTATTATTTTCATACTAGTTACTGCTAATCTGTAGCACATGTTCTACCACATTACACACACCTATTACATAGATTTTCCTTCAAGGAAGTAGGAGGTTTATGTTCTACTATGGACAGAATAAAAATTAAGGATAATGCATAGAAAATGTTTTATTTAAATAGGTTATTCAGTGATTTCCTGGTTTTAATAATAACATTGTACTTGTATGTATTAATGGGCTTTTAAATGGTACTGATTTTTACCTTGATTACTGACTTTTGTTTACACAAACCAGTGGCAAAAAAGAAGACAAAAAATAAAATCTCTTATGTAGGTATGTTGTGCAATGGCTTTGCCTTAAACAATTAAAAAATACTACAATTAGAATACAAAATAATCAAATTGGAATATAAATGGTTTTGTAGATATTCTAATAGCAACTCTATTATTTTTTCCTAATTGGTTTCATGTTATGGCATTCTGTAACATAGAAAACATGACACATTTTATTCACCATTATGAGCCCCCATAATCATGTCAGCTTCGTTAAGTTCAGAGCGTCGCTCGTCGCGTCGCGCGTACTACCCATGATTATAAGCCCCTGTCGTTTTTGAATCTAGTTGAGTAACATTTTCGAATATTAATTAAATACGAGAGTATTACGAAATATTCGAAGTACGAGTACGAACTCGTAATATCTAATTAAACAAAGTATAACCACCCCATTGCCTATTCGAGGGTCTGAGGTTCTCAGTTTGGTAACCTTTGCAACTACGGCACCTTTGCAACCACGCGATCTACGCGGCAGTTGGTCATAATTCCCTCACTTTAATCCTTCAATAGTAGATGAGTCAATAACTCATAAACCTTTTATGAGTATAGGTACAGATAGATAAATACCTAATATGAATTACCTAGTAATATCAGTATTATTTTGATAAGCAATCTTTTACCTAGAAACTTATAAGCATAATGTCGAAATTTGATTGTGATAGCAGTTTTATATAAGGATAATATTGAAATATTGTAATCTATTATTGTTTGACTTCCTCATAGATCTAATGATTAAGTAGACTTGTAATAACGCTTTCAGCTTACACAAAAGTGCTGAACAAAAGCTGTTCAAAGTTATCACTTCTATTAACAAAATCTCTAAAATTAAAAAGTTATATTGAACAATAGGCAGAAAAACTATTGGGACTAGACACTATTACTAACTGTAGTAATAATCCTTAAAAAAGGGGAACCACCTAGGTATTATGCTGAAAACCACATCACAACCAGTTCAGTGAGAAGCGAGATAATCGCGCACAAACACACACACACAGGTCAAACTGTAATCCGTTCTCCTTTGAAATCTGTTAAAAAGTACAACTTGTCTCGGCATTGTAATTAAGTTATAACTGGCAAATCCCCTGCGAGCAGCTCACGAACGCGAAAGACGCATTTTCGACATTTGTACGCACCTTTACGAGATTTAGCATTAGCGCACGCGGGTAAAACCACGTTTTTAATACTAGTTATTCATAAATATAAATAGGAACACTTGACTATCATATAATCATTAATCTAAGAGCTATTAAGGTCTATTAAGCCATTTATAATCTCTTGGCTAATAAACCTACATGGTGCGTCAATATTTAATTGATGCAGCTATATGATTTGTTTAATGTCATATTAATAGCTTCACACATGTTTCATTTACTTTAGAATACACATTATGATATATTTTGTTTATCTCGTAAGGATAGGCTCAATTAGGCTTAGTTTTATAGCATTGTTATGCAAAGAGGAATACCCGATTTGAAAATCAAAACGAATGTGGTGGTTTTTAGTCTGTAAAAGTCTGACACTCCCTCTCGCCTTATCCAAGGCGGTAGAAGTCATTAAATAGTATTCCCGCTTAAAAAAATGCAAAGAAGAATGAACCTATTGTCCTGAATTTCTAAACTCTGTCCTAAAACTAAGAATCTTTAAAACACTTCAATATGGTTGAATCTGATTTGCCTCCATACTTCTTGCAACGAACGAAGAATTAATTAAACGTAAAATAAGCAATTATATGGATATTCCAACTATACAACGTTGCAACGTCATGCCTTTTATCCCCAAACGGGGTACTTTTAAGGGGGGAAAATCGTTAAATAACTTTCAATTGGGCAAGGCGAGAGGGAGTGTCAGGCTCTTAGTAAAAACCACCCCGTTCCTACTCCTTCTTTCCGAGCCGGAGTCTCGGTAAACCCGCCAGGTAATCCGCAGCTCCTGATATCCCCAAAGGAGTAGGTGCACATTACGGCAATTAATGCCACTGTACAATGTACACCCATTTTCCCCAGAAAAACCAGGCGTGAAGTTATGTCATAGTATTTATATTATTATGTGTTTAGTAGGTACACTATTATTCAATAGAGTTTCCTCATAGATAAGACATAAAGTGCAAATGTTATTGTCAATATCAATGTCTTTAATAAACTGTTTATCTTTTCCACGAAATAAAATTTCCCTGTTATCATACAAAGGACTTACATGAATGGTTATTTGGAAACAGTTTGATATGTGACTCAGTTGTATGATAATGTCCACATATTCCAATGATACATAGTATTAAGTTTTTTTTAAGACATATATGATGATATTGATATGTCAGGAAAAATTCCAATAAGCATACAATGATGTCGAATTGTCATCATAAGTCTATCTAAAAATATGAATCGCCAAATGTGTTGCTACGCGCAAACTCTGGGGAGAATGGGCTAATTCGGAAACCGAAAGATTTTAAAAATTGGTCCGAAAAATAAAATGATGATATAGAACATAGACGAGTGTTAGGTTTGCTGGTTATCACACTAATATTAATTTGATTAAAGAAGGATTGTTTGGATATTTTGATGTTTGTTCGTCAATCACGCTGAAACTACTCAACGGATTTTGATGAAATTTTCTATACAAACAGAGTATGAGCTGACTTGGGTGATAGGACTTTTTATCCCACGGAATCGCGGGAAAAGCCGCTGGCAGACACTGGCTAATAACATGCACAGAAATTCGTAACAAGGCAAAGCATTATGAGTAAAACCCCAGTGTCTGTTCTACAAACCTTAAAATATGATTATTTTTATTCATATTATCACTCCAGAAGTACTCAAAGTGCATAATCACGTACTTATCATAAGATAACAAAATATAAATAACTTATTACATAATTATCAATGATTGTTTCAGAGAAAACATGCCATCTCACTTCAAGGTCAAGGAGTACTGCCCCCTGGTGTTCAGGAACCTTCGGGAGAGGTTCGGAATCGATGATCTCGACTACAAGGAGTCTCTCACAAGGTACAGCCCTAACTATAAGACCTGTTCATAGCCAATACCCGACGTCAAGTGGACTGGCACGAGTGATGCGCTAACGATAAATATTATTTTCTTTATTGAATATGTATTTATTTATGTTTATGTTTATTCCCATATGTATTATCTTCCGGCCTCGATCCCACATCCCGTCCTGTGGTCCCTAGGTTTAGAAAGCCAGATAACTACCTGTGTTCGAGGCCCCACAAGAGGCCTACCAGCTTGCTGCGGCGATCGGCGACGGCGCCTAACGGGGTTGCCAACATGAAAAATGAAACTCACCAAGAGAGCATATTCCACGATGCAAGCGAGTTCGTCAAACGAGGGCTGACGATAAAACGCCTGAGGTCAGCGGAGTTTTACTAAGCAGCTGTACGATTTTTTTTTTCAGTTTTATTTTTTCTCAAATAACAGTATGTAGTGTGCCTTTGGAACTGACACAGCGAGCATAGCATTATTCCACGTTCACTGGCTGTATTGTGAAGTCATTCCCTTGTCTAACCGCTTGTAAGGGACCTCTATGAGAGATGGTCCCCATGTTTGGATGGAATTGGATTTTTGTTGGATTTTGGTTACTGTATGCCCATTCTCCCGTTTGTCCATTCCAGTTTAGGTTAAATGGGTGTCAAGAGTGCCTCGATCCTTGATTGACCGTGACCTCAATTTACGTTCCTTAACCCCTGCAATTGTCCTATATGTCTCGATTACTTAATATATCATATATATGTACCTACTTATGTATATTTATATTTGGAACATTAACACGACATGTGCACATTAATGCTGCTGCACATTCATGTGCACTTTCACCGGTTGGTAAGTATTATGTTAATTGGCATCTTTACGCACTTACACGACTAATGACGAGTTATCACATGAATAAACTTGCATATGATATTTGACAAATGAAAGGAAACTCAAGAACTGAGGACATAAGTACTAAATTAAGATACAGCTACTCATATGTAGAATGTTTTTATTATGTCTACGTAGATCGCAGACAAATACTCAAATGAGGTTGTTGTGAGTCATTATGAGGTTCTAGAAAAAGTCTGTAATCTACGTAGACGTGTAATTTTCTTTGAGTATCCTTAATTTTCACTTGTTAGGGTGTGCAAGATTGTAATCACGAATTCATTCACGATTCACTATCACAGTTGATAACTTTATTCTAATTTTACATACACTTTGATTTATAATAATCTTTTTTAGTTAATGTGTGAACTAATTTACCTTTATTTTGTATTTAAAATAAGTTTCTGAGTGAAATAAGAATATAACCTTTACCTAGATAATTTTGGTAATTATGGTATAACATTTACCTCTTAGAGAATAGAATAAAATATTTTGGAAACTAAGTAGATACGATATATCTACCAAAATGATGATGTTCTCTATATTGAACCTACATATAATCTTCCTTTGGTGTTTTTCAGCAGAAACTATACGATTTTAATTTGTACATAGTTGTTTCATATGTTTTTGCTCTGAACACCAAACAAAAACGTATCAGTTACTCTCAAGATAAAACAATTTAACACGTTTAAAAGTTAAAACTGTTTCCGGGTTTGTTAATTCTTTCCTTGTTTAATTACAATCAATGTTTAGGTCAAGGTAAGGTCAAGTTTGGGACAATCTCGTCTAACTGCCAATTTCAATAACCGATCTTAATCCAAAATCTTTGGATTGATCTTCATTTTTGACAGAAACTCTATAGAAGTAATGTCAAAAATTGATCTTAATCTAAAGATTTTCGCTCACCATTCGACACTGGCAGTATAGTCGACAACACTGTTTTGGAGACTCGGTTGCCATTCAAGAAAAGAAAAAAAATTGGATTGAGATCAGTTATTGATGATCCCCAAAGATCGAGACCCGTTTGTCGTCTTCTGGTGTTATGGCTTGTCTATGGGTGATCCGTCTACTCGTTTACCTCCTTATCCCATAAAACTCACATATAAATGATAAACATATAATTTATAAGTACTGTGTTACTGTTATATGGGCAAAAAGCGATCATAGAAATCAGCCATCGCGATTGGTGAAGTTTTGGATGCTTGGACTTTGGTGATGGTCTTAGGGTATGGGTAGTTAAGCACTTTATATCCGTTATTGAACATAATATCTCCAGATAGACATTTAACACTTATATTTTATAAGTAGGTATCGTCGTGATTAATGCTCAAACCTTCTTCGGAGGCCTTTGCTCAACAGTATTCATTCATAGGCTGTTGATGTGATATTGATTTGTTGAATAAAAGCAGGAGTTTGTGTTTTAGTTTAATCGCGTTAATCTCGTTAATGCACTAAGTCTGAGGAAGGTTGTGGATTAGTAGGATTTACGTGACTGGAAGTGTGAGCGACTCTTTAGTTACCTACCTATATCAGAGTAATTTTATTTTGTACTACTAGTTTGTTAAATGAAAAACCCGGGTTTTATAGAAATTAATCTACATTACTTTTTATAGAATATCAAAAATAATGTCCTCACAAATATAGGTGCAAATGTGGATAGGATATCTATGTACTTATTACATACTTTGACCTACTGAAAATGTTTATTAGAATACTGAATATTCTGCAATTCAGACTTTGCAAAAAAATGTGCAGTACTTTAGTGGATTCTTACGATACCCAAGGCGTGAGTAGGACTTCTGATACATGTATAATAATATACGTAAATAAGAATTAAAAAGCTTATCAAAGACTTCTAGTGTGAGAAAGCCAAACAATTTCCCAATCCCCGAATCCCCAACAATCCTCATACTCCTAACCCCCAAAAGTCCGGCAACGCACTCGTAAGGCCTCTAGTGTTTCGGGTGTCCATGGGCGGCGCCGATTGCTTGCCATCAGGTTATCCGTCTACTAATTTACCGGCTTACCTATCCCCATAAAACAACTTCATTATAATAAAAAGTGACGTAATATCAGTATGTTCGTAGATTCGTAAGATTATTATTGACGTACGCCACGTGAGTCACTGATAGAGTTCTTTGTTTACCTCCTAAGTTATACTATTCGACGAAACGATCCATTTTGATTGTTTATTAGCACTTTTAATATCTTTTGGAGCGATAAGAACGATTGTACCAGTGTAAATAGAGTAGGGGTGTTACCGAAGTTATTGGAATAAATAAATAGTTAAAACCAGCTAACTCGGCAATCTTCGTAACGCCTCAAACATTTTGTTCTCACCTTTTTAACTTTCCTTGAACTTCTGCAAATAATTCAAAACCAAAATTACTCAAATCGGTCCTGCCGTTTTCGAGTTTTTAGCGAGACTAACGAACAGCAATTGATTTTTATATAAAGAGATTATCTAATACACATGTACAAACTAGTTGGTGTCTAATTGATTTACAAGTCCAGTAAAGAATTATTGGGAGGCTTTTCGAAAAGTAAAAAGCAGTAAGCAGTAAATAAAGGCACAGAGATGTACCCGATGGTTGGTACATGGGATTCATACGTAACATATCTAAGTAAGTGGGTGTTGCCGCGGACCACTTAGCGAGTTATCAGAGCTCCGGCTCGAAAGGCAGGAGTGGGAACGGGGTGGTTTTTAGTCAGTAAGAGTCTGACACTCCCTCTCGTCTCGCCCAAGGCGGGAGAAGTCATTGGACGATTTTCCCTCCTCATAAAAAAAGAAAGTGGGTGTTCCATTGTACCTCTGCCTACGTTTTCAGGGATTGAAAGGCATCATGTAAGAGACTACTAACAAAAGCCTGTATTCTAAGACCTAAATAAGATCTATCTTAGTGACTGAGTCTATTGCCCATAAACCGACAATTTATCCACACTACAAGCTTAATAGCTCCATAAACCAACGGCTATTTCTTTTGTACTGATGGCTATCAAACATTGTCTGTAATTTATATTCCATTTCGAATTTTACGTCTGTGTAGTAAAAGGTATTGGAAGTACATTAAAATAATGATAGGTTCAATATTGTTTTGATTGGCTTTCTTCTTTACAAAATGTTTTCCTTACCTGTGTGTAGGATAAAGTTTTACTTAGGTATTTTTATTTTGATATTGATAAAAGAACACTATAAAAAATGCAAACACAATTTTGTATATAAAGAATAATTAAATTTAGTTTAAGATTGTGCCGAATTAGATTTTAAAATTTTTAGGTATGTTAATTTTTTTCGCTAATTCTTCGATTACTTTAATAATAATCTGTTATATTTGTTCTCTTTCCTCTTATAAATTGAAATGTAACTTAAGTTAAAAAACTTGGTTAGGATTACATTGTTAAAATTACAAGAAAATTGTTTATTTTGATCGTTTTATATACTCACTGTACAAAAAAAAACAAAACATAAACAACATACCAATCATAAGTCGCACAATATCACTACACTTTAATTATAACCAATCAATAAATCGTAATAGAATTATTAACCAATAAACGGTAAATTGTCGACAGATCTCAACCAATCCCGGATGACTCGTCAGGCAAGTCTGGAGCGAAGTTCTACCAGAGCTACGATAGGCTCTTCATCCTCAAGACCCTGACTTCTGAGGAGGTGGAGAGGATGCACTCGTTCCTAAAGCATTATCATCCCGTGAGTATTTCTTTAATGTTTATAAGTTTTCAACAGTACCCTTAGTACGAGTTAGCTTTACGTTGAATGAAAAAGAAACGTTCGGCGCTCTGAATTGGTCGACGCAAATGAACCACCCAATTAAAGCGCCGAATGCGCTCTCGTTTCGATCTGGTTAATCGCAAAATAAACTCGTACTAAGGGTGCTAGTTACCAAACCAACCCTAACCGAAATTTCGGAACGTACATGTAACTCGTTTAGTATTGCGGGATCCCACTAGTAGCGCTCATCACCTACCACCAGGAGAGAGGTCTGCTCGTTTGGCCTCATTAGTAAAATTCTTCATATTATTTCAGTACCTTTTTGCTTACTTTACGTATTCGAAATTCGAGTTTGCTTTACGTAAGTAAAGCAACATACTCATACTAAGGGTACACAGGTTTCGATTCTGACCTATTCGCCGTTTGAATAAAAGTAAAAACTCGTCAAAGTTGTTACTTATCTATTTGACAAAGAAATAAACAAGCTATGCTTTGAAAATTTTCAAACAGAATAGGTGTACCAAAAAATATTTCAGCCATAAAACCTTTTCATATTAAATACATATGTAAAAGTGATATCTATCTTCCATGTCGACTACACAATTCCTAAGATAGCGACATCATTGAAAGATTTATCAATTGGCATGTAAACAAGAGATATACATAATATATTCTCTCACTATCTTATCGTAGAAAGTACATAATGTTTTTACTTCCGATAGTATATAATAATTATATCATATTATGTAGTAGATACTAGATAGCATCCTTGTCTCTTACTGATGTCAGTTAATTTAGAATGATGTGTGTAAATAAATATTTAATGGTAGTATTTGTGTAATGTAAGGTGGTTGTTTAGTTTCTTTTGTTGAGAATATGGTGACATGTTGCTATAGGCTATTTTTGTTTGAACAGGAATGTCATGAGGCAATAAATCCTGTCCTTATATTGTCTCTAATTTGAGATCTAAGAGCGCCCGTGACCCCTAGGAAAGTCCTAGTAAACTTAATTATTTGATAAGCACTTATTTTAAACGAAGCTAAAACTGATCGATGTCCTAAATCAAACTTGTATTTCTTTTTACCCGACTACAAAGGAAAGTAAACTAACTCAGACAAGTGTCAAAGAAAATCTGAATACTTTTATAACACATCTATCTATATAATTTCCAGTACATCGTGGAGCGCCACGGCAAGACCCTGCTGCCGCAGTACCTGGGCATGTATCGGCTGACCGTCGATGGCATCGAACACTACCTCGTCGCCACTAGAAACGTATTCTCCAACCACCTCAATATCCACAGGTAATTCAAGCTGAACTCTATTCTTTTTGTGTTGTTTTAAGATTCATTTTCAATTGACTTCTGTTAAAGGCGTAGAGTCGTATGTATATTTGACTGTATGTAGTATGAATACTAACCGGTTACTCTGCGAAAACGTAATTCGTGAACTTAAAATCCTAAGGCGAGTCCATTGTAACCAAGCGTTGTGTGAGTGAGGTTACCGGAGGCCCAATTATCCCCCATTCCAATCTTCCCAGGCCCCTCGGGCCTAACCCCCAAAAGCCGGCAATTCACTTGTAACACTTCTGGTGTTTTAAGTGTCCATGAGCGGCGGCGATAGCTTACCATTTGATTGCTTACCGGCTTATACCATAAAAGAGTGAGGTTCTTTTGTCAATTCGTCATCGTCCTTTTTGCCCTCTGATATCAGACGGAAATAGTCTTAAAATGACACAAAACGATAAATTCAAAGAAGCAGCTATCATAAAACCTATCAAAATGACGTAATTCCTAAATTATTCACTACACATTACATATAGTATTTGTTTAGCACATTATTCGGAATCTTATTCAAGCATTATTTGCGCGACACGTGTGAAATTTCGATGTTATCGCTATTTATTTTAAGACGTGTGTTTTGTAGTTCTCCAAATAAAGATGTAAAATTAAATTTGCAGTAGCTTACTTAATAACTAATAGTGTGTTGACGGCGCATTGTCTACCATCGCATCCCTACAATGACCGAAAATGGGACTATGCATTTAAAAGGGAAGCCATCCATAGCATGCGTCTATAGCAGGCATCCATAGCAAATATCTTTCCATATAAAACATAGCTTATCTGATTCTGTTTCGACCAGTGCTAAGCTATGTGTACCAATAAATATGATTAGTGGAAACCAAACGCATCCACTGGAAACCATCCATCTCTTGTGGAAAAGCACCCTTTTTCGTATACAGACGAGGCTAATAGTCTAGTAGTGGACTGTCACGGGCTGTTTATGTCTTATACTAACTAGTTTTTTCTGGTTTACATTCTGATACAATAAAAGCGTTTGTCAGCTTCATACAGTCTTCATTATTAACCACTTATTAGACTTTATATCTTTATGTTAGGTACCATTTTCGAATAGCCCTAGTTTCAATGTCATTTTAACTTGTATTGAAGAAATTCTAACTTACCTTTCTAGTTGCCAAGGCACACTATTGATCGTAAAACAATTAAACAGTTTCTATGTGCTACAAGTTGTAATGATAAGGTTCCTTATCATTGTATTAATATAAAGCTAATGCTTAATCAAATGTCAATCATCTTGGTTAGTGCATGTGCACTTGTTACCGTGAAATTATGATTATTGTCGGTACGTTTGCACTCTGTATATTCTCGTCTCAAAATAGTCGTGGTGGCCCAGAGGTTTAGGACTTACTTTTGAAACTTACCAACGGCTAGTACCAATATGATTTTATCCGAGTTATATGTACTTTCTAAGATTATTTAGACACCACTGACTAACGGCGAAGGAAAACAGCGTGAGGAAACCTGGACTAGTTTTTCCTTATTGTAAGTTTAAAATCGTCAACCTGCATTGAGCAAGCGTTGTGATTAATGCTCAAACCTTCTCCGTGTGAGAAGAGGCCTTTAGTCAGCAGTGGCTTCTTATACTTCTTATAGGCTGATGTGATATTTTCAAATACGACGTGAAGGTCGTAATGTCATCTTAGCGATGCCAAGCAACACCTATAGTGTTGCTGGTGTCTATTAGGTAATCCGTGTCCGGTATCCGTCTGTGTGTTTGCCCCCTTATCTCATGAATGAAATCTACTTACAGTGAAGTTTTGTTAGATTTTTTCAATAAAATGCGTGATATACCATACCCTAACCATATCAGGCACAAGACGGCCTTAATGGGCCTTTCTCAGACTTCTAAATCTTGTGTAATTATTATTCACCTCCAACCTAAAAATAATAGTATTTTGTCTTCTTTCAAGGAAATACGACTTGAAAGGCTCGACGGTGGACCGCGAGGCGTCCGAGAAGGAGCTGGAGAAGGACCTGCCGACGCTGAAAGACAACGACTTCATCAAGCAAGGAGTCCGCATCGACATCGGGGATGCTGCCAAAGAGAAGTTGCTGGAGACGCTCACTGCTGACGTAGAGGTACTGGGGTTTGATTGTGAAGACCATTGGTTTGTTTGCTATGGATGGTTAAACATTGATTTTGTGACATAGTGTTATAAACTTCAGATACTGTTTAAAATGACTGTATAAACGGTTTTCAATTTAAAATCAATAAGGTGTTGCAAGCTCAAACCTTCACTGTGTAAGAGGGCTATGGTCAGTAGTTTGGGCTTCTTTTAGGCTGTTGATGGGATGATGTGATATTTTCAGATACGACATGAAGGTCGTAATGTGATGATGACGATGCTTACAGGACATGTAGTGTTGCAAATATTTATTTTCTACTAGATACAATATGTATTTAGTTTTCCTAAAGGAATAAGAGATGGCGCTACTGTTTTAAGGGCCCATTCTTACCCTTTACCTGTCAAACACGTCACAATGTATGTTTATGTGTCCAGTTCCTAACGAAGCTGCACCTGATGGACTACTCGCTGCTGCTGGGCATGCACGAGTGCGGGCGCGGCGAGGCGGAGGCCGAGGCGGCGCGCCAGAGGGACGCCGAGAACGACTCCGACAACCAGGACTCCGATACCGACAGCGACACTGACAATAGGCATCATGGAGACAGGTTACTGCCTAACTTACTTACAGCACTGACTTCTTTAATTATTATGTTATCGGCTTACTCACGTAACTGTTTGATGAGGAATTTGGCTAGTTTCAAGCCATGCTAGAGGCTCATGTTCATGAGCAGCATTTCCGCAATAAATGACGCGGCGCGACGCGGCGACGCGAACTGATTTATTTTCGATTTTTTAGGCAGCTAAATATATTTTTTTCTCCAAATTACTATAGAACTTATTTAACTCTGTATCTAATAAGAATCCCTATAAAGAAAGAAAATATTCTGATTATTCATTGTTCTTAATATACTCATTATGCGTGTAATTTTACAGCTAATTGAATTGAATGAAATGATGTTTCTAGGTGGGGCTACAACACGCCCCCGGACAGTCCGCGTGGGTTCGCTCGCCAGTCCTCGCTGCGGTACGAGGGGATCATACCAGAGCTTGACATCTACGCCATACCCAGCCAAGAGAGTAAGTATCATACTTTTTACATTGAGAAGAAGAAATATCAACTTGAGAAGAAAAGAAGAAAGAATCGGCGGACAAAGTAGCAGGTTACTGGGGCTCCAGCTCAAAGCAGGAGAAGGAATGGAGTTGTTATTAGTCAGTAAGATTCCCTCGCCTCACCCAAGGCGTGAGAAGTCATTGAACGATTTTCACGCATCAGAAAAAAATGCTAAAATAGTCTGTGTCCTTAGTATGACTGCTAGAAGTAAGACTAGTTCAAGTTTTAATAATGCTTGTTTATATTTCAGGTGCCCCGAAAAAGGAGATTTACTTCGTCGCTCTGATTGACGTGTTGACGCATTATGGTGTCAAGAAACAGGTATGATGTTTTATTTTGATACTCACGCTAAAACAAATAATGGTGATGCTTCTCTAGACTCACGCTGAAGCATGAAACAATTAAGAAGAAGTCTGCTATAGCCGACCATGGTGGTCGAAAGGTTAAGGGAAATCCATGCATCTCTATGTTTTGTTTCATGTCTAGAAGTTATCGTAGGCATTACGTATGTCCGGAGCTGCGGACTACCTAGCGGGTTTACCGGGGCTCCGGCTCGAAAAGCAGGAGAAGGAACGGGGTGGTTTTTAGTCAGTAAGAGTCTGACACGTCTCGCCTCGCCCAAGGCGGGAGAAGTCATTGGATGATTTGCCCCCTCAAAAAAAAAGGCGTTAATTATGGAGATCGAGAAATTATTAACCTAAAATAAAAAATTGCAGGCGGCGAAAGCAGCGAAGACTGTAAAGTACGGCAGCAACGTGGACGGCATCTCGACCTGCGACCCGGAGCAATACGGGAAACGGTTCATAGAGTTTGTAGCCAAGGCCATCGAGGGCAACTAGGTCCGCAACCGCACACGGTGCTTCTTTTAGTACTTATACTCGAGCATATTCTCATTTCACAAGGATTCCGTAGCGAATGGAGTGCTAATGTAACGCAACATATTTAACTTTGGCGCATCTATAACGTGGCAATTTAATGGAGTGAAGATATTCCCGTGTTAGGGAAAAAGCTTGTAAAACAGAAACAATAATTACGCTTGTCTCAGCATCATGAGCATTTTTTTTTATACTTAGATTCTTTTTAAATTTTCTGCTTCAAAACTCAAGTACCTATCTTCTATTTGTTCTTATGCTAATAACGTTTGTCTTTCTTTTTTTTTTATCTTATAAAAATTATTCCAAGGATTGGATGTTAAGTCTTGATGCCACTCGTATATTAGCACTCCATTTGTTAACTAATCTGTGTTATTTTATTTAAAGATGGCGTATCCGTGTCTTGAAGGTTTCACAACATTGCCTAACGTTATTATTGTGGTTATTTCAAAATTGGTACATTTATTCCATTGGTTTTTTATATTGAGTGTTTGATATTTCCTTTATTTTGGAGTTTACATATTTATGTATAATGATTTAAATTTAATGTTTTACTAAATTATTTGACATGAGACATGGTACCATCAACGAATATTTTGGACTGAGCAGACACATTTTCTAGATTTCTTTTTTGATATATTTTCAACGAAAGCACGTTACTTTATGAAGAAATAAAGGTCAAAATATGGAGCGTCGAGTTCTGAATGTGGCAACATCGTTTAGTTTCCGCTAGATCATGAAATAGACCTTACTAAGTTGGCTCATTGACCCTTTGTTAGTAAATAATTGGAGTTTACAGGGTGACGTAGATTGTAAAGGCCTGGTAGTTTATTTAGATGAGTTATCAGTTCAATTTTACTTCTTAAATTTAAATATATGTCTTGCTTACCTGGGTTAGGTCTTTACTTTTGACATAAGTTACGTTCACGTAGTTAGGTACTGAAAGAAGCACCGCTTAATTGTTATAGCTTGTCTAAGACAAGTGCCACGATACAGTAAGTGTAATAACGTCGATTCTTATTGAGAATATAAAATGCAAATAAATAAAATTCTAATGTTTAAAAATCGTAGTGAAGAGACATGTATTGATATTAGCGTTCATGCGAAACGATCGGACAATTTGCGAGAAGTTTGTAATTTTTATCAAATTAAAATTATGATATATCGTATTTTATTCGCTTCGCGTGCGAATTGAATTGAACACTGTGCAATAGACATGTTTAAAGGCTGATTTGTACTATATCGTGGAAAGCGCAAACCGGGGTTGTAAACGGAAATTTCGCTCGAAGAAAAAGTACGTATAGTTTATCGACGAATGCCTAGTACCCTCGCATCGGGTATTCTACGGTCTAGCATGACTCCAGTTGCATCCAGGTCGGTCATTGTCCGAAACAGGGACGGTACGGGTTGTTCGGGACCCATATTTTAATAATAATTCTACACTTTCGTCTTGATGTTTGCAATAATAATAATAAGCGGACCCTTTTTGACAATATTCACGTTTTACTCTCACTCTGAGTCCCTGTTTTGTGCTATTTGAATCTTATTGTTACAGTGCTACGTTTGAGATTGCATCGTATTTTCAATTAAGACTGTTAGCTGATTTTACACCAACATAGTTTAGCTAGTTTTACAATCGATGGTGTAAAATATTTGGGAAAGTAGTAAGCATATTTGATATTTTACGATAATTCAGTATAATATTTCGTCATTCGTAACATCATTCTCTATATTAGCAGTATAAGAGATAATAAAACGACAATACAAATTAAATTAGGTCTTGTATTCGTACGAGGCGTGTCGAGGCAATCTCAAACGTAGCATTTCTGCTACTGCGCACTTTCCCGATACCTAAATAATATGAGTATCCCTTTTGGCGACACACTGCAGTGTATCGCTCGTCTTTCTTCATCGAAACACCAAAATATCATTGTAATTCTGAGCGGTTATAAAAATCAAAGTTGTAAGTACGTGTATGTTGACAAACAGCATTATTTCAGTGCTGAATAAAGGAAAGCATAATGCAAGGAACACGAATAATAGTATAATATGGACATCAAGTTGTGTAACTCTCCATTTTATACTTAATCAGTGTCTTCTACACTCAAGATAAAATGTGCATTACGTTTGTCAATGTATCATGTACCATAGTTACAAGCAATATAAAGATATACTGCCGTTTCTTACCTCAGAATACGATAAAAACTTTAATAATCCTTAAAAAGCACGTTCGCAATAATTTTCTTATCTCGTTATTAGCTTTTTATAATGTTCCGCTAACGCGTAGTTTAGTAATTGACAAATTATAATGAATTAATAATATTAATAAAAAAAAAATGTTAAAATATCATTGGATTAGGATGTTGACGTGTTACGGTTGGCCAATTAAACTTTATCAGAATACTTGTATACTATAATATTGGCCGTTGTATTGTATCTTATTATATAATGCCTTCTATTATATTCTATATTGTTTCAAGTACACAATTGTTCATAGTAAACTTGTAATCCCCTGGGAAGTATGGATCGATACGTACGAACTTATGAAATTTGTCAATAATACATTTTTTGGAAATTGATTTTAAATAGTGATCTTAGAGTACATGTAAAATGTTGTTTACGAAAATTGAATAATTTGTGTCGATCCATACTTTGGTAGCAAGTATGAGGATTATTGAAGCAATGTATTGAACTAGATTGAAATATTTGAAAGTCAATAAAGCTCATAATTGCCTGTACCCAGGGCAAAATGTTATACAATGTATTCGGTATTGTACTCGTTAAATAACAGTTAACTATGTATTCTATAATATGGACAGTAAGGTCCAGAGTTGTATAGAGAAACGGCCATTGTTAAGAGTCGGTGTTTCACCCAATACATACGTCGTTTTGCCAATATACCCATACCTAGTTCGCTTAGTTCTGTCTAGAGTAGTGTTTTTAATAGTATGATGTAAGATTTTGTTATTTATTATTCTATATTTCGAATAAGACTTGGATTGTTATGAAGTCTTTGTGATTTATTCTGTGAAAATTCATGTGCCGTTTACGGTGTACTAATAATATTGGTAAATTTTATACTTTACGCGTAGCTCCTCGACACGTGTCCGGGCTGCGCCATATCGAATGTTCAACTGACCTCAGAATAATGTCGCAGTAATTCTTTTAACTTTTGACTGTCTATCGGGAAATATTACAAGATTCATGGAAATCAGTATTTCAGGCTCCCATTGGTTCGCCTACGATTTGAAATAATTTTGTCAGATGTTAGTTTTTTGTGATAGATATTGTTTACTTTTAGATATTAATTTTATATTAGATTCGAGTTAGCCACTTCACATTTCTAAATCGATAACGAACGAGTACTGTTTTGTTACGAAGTGGTCGGCTTCAGTAGTTTAGAAATCCTTTGTTACCCTCTCAGAGAAGAGGATTTTATTAATTTTATCCCGGACCCTGTCTAAAGATTCCTGAACAATGTGTTAGTCATGAAATGATTCAAATTACGTCATATGTGTTGCCATTGTTTAGGTCGGTAATTGTATTTTAATTTGTAGTTATGTTATTTCGAATAGGTTATATCTTGTTATCGGTGACGGTTGAAGCCACGAGCCCGCAATGTACGGCATATATTTATTAAACGATAGCTTCGCTACATACAAACATATTCGGCATGTAAGCAACACGGTTGAAATGTTAATTCTCTAGTCTACTACTCTTGTAAAGACAAAAAAAATGTGTATGAAAAATTAAAACTTAATTTTTTAAATATTCGGTTTATAAAGATTCTGCATTATAAGAGTTTTATTTATTTATTACACTATTCCCTAACCTACTACTCAGCTTCCCAATAATACATAATGGATTTTTTAACCAAGTGACTGGCAAAGGTCGAATGTGATGTTATAATCGAGCTGAATGAGACAAGTTGATGAACATAATCAATGAGGAATGTAATCAATGAAAATCTTCACATAAATTTTAAAATAATTTTATTAATAAAAGCTCCCCAGACCGACGTATCTTACAAAAACTAGTCCATCCTCGTCTTGACGTGTTTCTCAGTAATCTTGTCTTTCTCGATGATGTACACGACCGCGCCCCAACCGGAGATAGCGTCGCGGTCGGCTGCGTTCACTAGCGCCTGGGAAGTTTCAAGATATTTAGTGATGGTGAAGATTGGAAGACTATATTCATTTCTCATCAGTAATCCATTCATAGTAAATATTTGATACCTTTTTGTATAATTATGTGACATATAAGACTACAAGACAATCATAAGAGACGTGATGCTACATTTATACTTGACTAGTGATACCTAAACCCTTGTTTAGAAGTAAATAAAGAATGTTTGACTACACTACTGCTCCAACAGCAGTGGCTCAGAATTGGTAACTGAGTGGGCCAACATTCAGAAAAGTCTAAAGTTTTGGTTCTTTACCTGTGAGATAGTTTCAAACAGCTCATCTGGAGAGAGGTTAGGTTCCCACAGAGCTTCACACATACCATACAGCTGTTCTGAGCAGGTACCTGACACTACAAAGTCTTCAGGCTCATTGGGGCAGCCAATCTGAAACAATAAACATTCATCAGTGAAGTTACAGTACATAAAACTACTTATTTGTGATAATCATGTGGGACTTCATAATTATAACTGGTGAAAAGTTGAGTAACAATGCTTGTATGCTTCTGTTTGCAAGGAATGACTTGAGTGTTGCTATCAGAACAATTTATATTCCTTTAGTTTGGCAGTAGACCTTTACTAATGACACTTTTATAGAAAATTAATTTAAAAAATCTATGACAATATGATAAAATCAAATGTAATGTAGCCATAAAGCAAATACAAAGAGGAGATGTCATAACTGGATTTCGTAAATAAAACGTAAGTGTGACACTTCACAGGGAGTGTGTGCTGTTACACACCACACCCTCTCTATTTTCAATCATGCAGTTCCATTCTACAAAAACATCATAAAAGTTGGAGTGACAGTAGCATGCTGATGGAGAAACCTGTCTAGTTGTGGATGGAAATGGGCTGACAATGAGCTTCAAAAGCTTACCAGATCCATATTGCACACATAGGGCTGGTTATCATAGGGGTCAAGTCCAGCAATGACGGGCTCAATGAAGTATGGTCCAAAACGCCTCTCGTACAGCAGGTTGGACAGCATTGCTGAGAATGTCTTCGGTCTCATCATTCTGTTCTCCTTCAGCTCATACAGGTTCATTCTGGAATGAGATATACACAATATTGATATTATGAAAATGATGACTATAATTGCCTGGTCAATTAACCCCTTGGCTGCCAGTATATGACACAATAGGAAACACATTGTGTCTTGCGTAGAGCAACATTCTGGCATTTCATGGTATAATTGCTATTTTGCTGTATTTTATCCTAGAATGTTTTCTTATAAGAATTGATTTGAGTAAAAGTAAAGTTACAAAATATTTGTTTTGCTATGACTTTACAAGTTCAGAAAAAAGCAAGATGAGAACAATAACATTGTTAGTCCAGCTAGTGACATTGCTAGCATTTTAGAAGAGTGATTCTTTTTTTTTCTTTCTTTTAAAAAATTGCCCCACACTAGGATTTTCTCCTGTGTCGTGGGTGCGTTTACAAACATACAAGTTCACATACACATGACACCCAGACCCGAAACAACAATTTGTGGATCACACAAAGAGTTGCTCCGTTCGAACTAGTTGACAGCCAGTTGCCCAGCCACCGCACCAACCGAATTGTTCTAAGATAGCATCCAATAGTTACTTACCTAAATTTTAGTCTCTGGAACACGGTCTGTGTATCAGTGGCCAGGCCGGGGAGGCCGACGTACAATGAGGGGCCCATTTGATACACCTTGGGGAAGTTGGTGGAAACAGTTTGGGCCTGAATACCAAACCGTTTGTCTGTTGCGATCGCCACGCAGTCCTTGCCTTTCATGGCGACCACGGCACCTCCGTTATAAGCTAAAATAGACTGAAAACAAACAAGACGTAGCGGTCAGGTACACCCAGATTCTTATAATATTCTTTCATGTTTACAGCAATTTCATAAAAAATCTTATTTTCGGTGCTTACTTTTCATAAATTTCTATGAAATACTAAGTTTTTAAGTCTAATTGCAGTAGAAAGCTAAGTTTTAGTACAACAAAATACAAATTATGCATCGTAATGTTCATGACGCTATCATAACCAATTTTCCATTTTATTCCCTTGTTTATTACATTAAAACACAAATCAAATATAAATAAGTGTAAAATACGCTTACCATTTTGCTTTATGTAAATAAATCCAGCTATTTTCTAATAAAAATACAGCAATAAACTTTATACGGGAAACCGAAAAAGTGACAATTCATCGGCGACTATTTTTTCACAGATTATAAAATAAAGCCAAAGACAATGATAATGTTGCCATTCCTAAAACAAAATTGTCTATGGATTAAATATTTTGCTTGACTATTTAATTTTGGACTAAAAATGGAAAATATGCGTAGGTGAAAGGAAACATTTACCTTTTATATTGCAGATTCATATATTTCTTTTACAAATAGCTGCTAGAACAATGTTTTCATGTATTATAAACATTATATGACAAGACAAAGATGTATTTTCACAACGGGTTTGGAGTGGGATATATTTCTTGTAGTTCTTTTGCATACATGTCGAGTCGGCCCGTCATGTTAAAGCCCCAGTGGTCTTTGACTTGACGACAAAGGTTTAAATCCATCTCAACAACGAGAAGTCCATCTCTGTCCCTGGATAGGCCGGGAGTCCGGCACCCATTAGGAGCGGTAACGTAACTTGATCCATAGTAACTTCTGGATATGTCTTTCTGAGTACTTCTGGTAGTAAAATCTTCTGTGCCAACTCTGTTGAGGCTGCAAGTGTAATAGCTGTTAGCAATCGCAGCATTACGGGCTTCTATGCCCCAAAACGATTCTCCAAATTCAGATATTGTTGCAGCTGGGTTAAATACAATTTCAGCTCCATTGAGTCCAAACATCAACCAGTTCAAAGCATGATGACGTCCGTAGCAAATATTAACAGCAATCTTTGCGTATTTCGTATCAAATACAGGATGGCCGGTGTTGCCAGGTAGATAATAAGCGGTTTCACTAAAACTCCCGACACTTGGTAAATGATTTTTGCGATGCTTTCCCACGTAATTTCCATTCTCATCTATTACAACTGCGGTGTTCCACCAAACGCCATTGTCATTCTCTAAAATTGGGGATATGATGACCAGATTATACTTCTTAGCCAATTCACTCAAAAACTCAAAGCTGGGCCCATTGTCTGCTGATTCCGCAAATTCTTTCCATTCTTCTTTCTCACGGGTGCACAAGAAAAATGGCATGTACCATGCTTCTTGCAGGCAAAGGATCTGAACGCCTTCCGAAGCAGCAGTTTCAATTATTTTCTTGACTTTATCAAAGACAGCATTTCTCTGCTTTTCTATTGGCTCCGTGGTCGGTAGAACAATAGAATGTTGAATCAAACCGACCTTGACGAGTCTGGGATTCCTAACCTCTTTAGCTGCATTGAAGGAATATGCAGCAACTTCAAAATCATGCAGCTTACCTGCTTCTAAGGTGGAATCTTGAAGATTTAGCTCACAATGATCAATTCTTCCATAATGAATTCTGTTATACTCCTTCAACTGTTCTGGATTCAATTTCTTTTTAATAATTTCGTCTAAATGCAGCGACTGGGTGGCCATATCTGTTATGTGATGATTATAAATAGCTTTAGTATATAAACAAGATTGATAAACGTTGCGTAATGTTGTGGACGGTGTAAATAAGCGTGGCTTGTGTAACTAATCGATGTTTAACAAGTTGGCGCGCGCCTCGTTATGAATTAACACTAATGTATTATTCCAGATTGGTCAACATTTGATTAAAGATTTGTTTGCGTTAAGTTGGTACTTGTGTGGTGCCAACATAAAGGTACTCATTGTTTTTGTCTTTCTAGAACTTCGTTGTTACTTACCTAACTTTATTTTGCCGTTTTTAGTCAGTAAGACTCTGACATTCCTCTCGCCTCGCTCAAGGCGAGAGAAGTCATTGGATGATTTCCACCCCTCAAAAAAAAAAAGCGTAACGCAAACAAATCACACTCAGACCCAGAAATTAAGTATAGCGGATTACACAAATAGTTGTATCATATGTGAATCGAACCCGCAGCAAGTCGTACAGAAGCCGGTTGCCCAGCCACACAGCTATTGCAATAGTGCGCTACTGTATGACAAGCAGTCGTGTTTGTAACTACTAAGCCATTGGGCAAATAACTAATTATTTTCTAGACATGGCATGGGATTTCTCTCTACATGATCATTAGAGAAAGCTAATTAGACTAAACATGTGCGCACATTCGTAGAGACAGAATCAGTAGACATCTATTCTTACTTGATTGATTTTGTATTTGAGTGTTACGTAAGGTTTTTCCCCCGCCTTAGGTGAGGTGAGAGGGAGTAACGGATTCACAGAAATATTAAAAACAGGTCAGACTCTTACTGACTAAAACCACCCCGTTCTACTTATACTCCTGTTTCGAGATGGAGCCCTGGTAACAGTAAAGGTTGTCCGCAGCTTCGGACTCTGCAGGGTGCTAGTATGTTATCTTTCCCCTATTTCAAATTCGAAGTCAAAAAGTCCAAATTATTTATTTCAAGTATACCAGGAAGGCACTTTTGAAAGTCGAATCAACACCTCTTGTATAAAATTGATTTTTAATCATTTTTAATGGTATTATAAAACATTTTGTCTGTCGTGCTTCATCGCTTACCACCAGGCCAGATGGTGGCCAAGTGCAATCCTATTAAGTATGAAAAAGTCCTCTATTTAGGATATTTGCTCGTTCCTTAGTTAACTAATTAGCTCGTTTCGTTAAGATTCCTTGTAGATTTTTCGTAAACTTCGTGTAACTTCGAATACTTACATACACTTTACTAGTATTTACAAAAATCACATTTGGTTTTCCTTTTCTAACTAAATCTTAATATAATCTGTACTCCACGTAACTCGGTAGTGTCCCCAGTCTCCGCAGCTGCCGTTTCGTTTCGGTTTCAAAATGCACAGAGAATATCAAATATTGTGGTAGCAGTCACAATACGATCTCATTATTATCCGATACAGTAACCACAGAGCGCCCTAGATTTAAGGGCAGCTGAGTATCACCTCATGCTGTACCTAACTACCTAGGTAGGTAATTAATAAATAGGTACCTAACTAACTGCCTCGTTGATTATGTACTTCGTTGGTTGTTGCAAGTACGATTGTACGTCTCAGGTTCGATTCCCGGGTCAGGCAAAGTATTACTGGACTTTTTTCGGTTTCTCGAAAATTTCTCAGTAGTAGCATGGAGTCTGGAATTGAACCCAGTATATGGCAATAGGCTCACCCCCTATTACATGGGACTTATATAACACAAATGGTGAAAAGTGTACATTGTACAGTGGCATTACGTGTCGTAATGTGCACTTCTGCCTACCCCTTCGGGGATATAAAGGCGTGACTTGTTGTTGTTGTTGTTGTTGTACCTAAGTACCATTTTTATTATTGATAGGTATGGCTAAACGATGTTTATTATATTATTAGATGCCTACTATTTCAAACTACGTGTTAATTTTGACAATTTCAAAAATACAATGATATCACTGTAGCTACATACATACATGCACTAAAATGAAATGCTTCTGCTATTGTAAGCTGATGATAAATACAAGAAAACAAACTGAAACAATAAAGAAAACAGAAATCTTCCAAATATCAAAACATAAACATCACAAAAAAAAAACAATTAAACCGATTAGGTAGATAGTAACGTAGGCATATTTTTAAGATAAATTATAAATTATTTTCACAATACATTATCACATGACACCCTGCAACGATCCTGTTCCTCTGGTCACGTAGCCGTGAAGATAACCAAATATTTTTCAGAGCCGCTTCTAAACTTATCGCATAGGGTCGAAGGTCGCCCGCACCGCTCGGACCACACAGATAAACAAACCTACGTTAATGCATCACTAACTAACTTGAAGGTATTTAAACGCGGGCGCAGGCTGAAAAGCGCAGTCGTTGACGAGCTATCCTAGAGAACAGTCATACACTTACACACCGCAGCAATGGAGAACGAAACCGTCAGCCTCGAGGCCATCGTCAACAACAACCTCAATGGCCGTGATCTCGAAGAGTTCAACAGGATCTACTACGGAAGGACTGACAACCATGAAGTCAAACTAAAGGAATCTTCTATCGCCGCCGCTAAGGAAGCTGACTTCGAACTCGCTGCTTATGCTTTCCCCGCCAAGAAGGAGCAGACCAGACCCCCCAGGATTGTGAAAGTTGGTGTCATCCAGCACTCCATCGCCGCGCCCACCGACCGCCCCGTCAACGAGCAGAAGAAAGCCATCTTTGAAAAAGTCAAGAAGATCATCGATGTCGCCGGCCAGGAAGGTGTCAACATTATTTGTTTCCAAGAGCTATGGAACATGCCTTTCGCCTTCTGCACCAGGGAGAAACAACCTTGGTGCGAATTCGCCGAATCTGCCGAAGATGGCCCCACTACAAGATTCCTGAGTGAGTTGGCCGCTAAATACGCGATGGTATTCGTGTCGTCCATTCTGGAACGAGACGAGAACCACTCCGACATCTTGTGGAACACCGCCGTGATTATCAGCGACACTGGCAGCGTTATTGGTAAGCACCGCAAGAACCATATTCCAAGAGTAGGAGACTTCAACGAGTCGAATTACTACATGGAGGGTAACACCGGCCACCCTGTGTTTGCTACCCGGTACGGTAAGATCGCGGTGAACATTTGCTTCGGCCGCCACCACGTGCTGAACTGGATGATGTTCGGCCAGAACGGGGCTGAGATTGTGTTCAACCCATCAGCTACTATTGCTGCGGAAGCCGGCAGTGAGTACATGTGGAACATCGAGGCTAGGAACGCTGCCATCACCAACTGCTACTACACAGCTGCGATCAACAGAGTCGGGTATGAGGAGTTCCCTAACGAATTTACTTCTGCTGACGGGAAACCTGCTCACAAAGACCTGGGATTGTTCTACGGGTCTAGTTACTTCACTGGCCCTGACGGCGTGCGGTGTCCTGGACTGTCGCGCACCAGGGATGGGCTGCTGATTGCTGTGATGGATTTGAACAAGAACAGGCAGATTAAGGACAGACGCTGCTACTACATGACCCAGCGTCTCGACATGTATGTGCACAGCCTCAGCAAGGTGCTGGAGCTGGACTACAAGCCTCAGGTTGTTCATGAGAACGAGAAGTGAGCGCTTTACTCCAGCGGCGTCAGTATCATGTAATAATGGACGCCGAATGAATATGTATGCGATATCCAACCTCACGCATTGAATGTATTACTGCCTATGCCCTAGTGCTTTAATTCCCAGTGGAAATATTTTATAAATTATAAACAATAAAGTATTTATAAATATACCTATTGTTTTCCTTACGTACCTAAGTAAATAAATTCATTGTTTATAGACGAATCGACTTCTAGATGTTTATAATTCCTAAGATGCCATCATTAATCTAGATAATCGTCTGATCAACCCTATTAGAAATACAGGCTTGATAATATTAATATTGACAACCACATTAATATTATGATAATAGTCCTTACACACAACATACAACTTTTATTTCACAAAAAATATCTGAAAGTAGATAGTGTCGTGTTCCGTATTTTCGATACGTAATATAAAACCGATACGTGATATAAAACCATTGCTAGTTCCTATTAGTGCAAATTCCTATTAGTCGAAACAAACTAAACTACTTGATGTTCTCGATCCAATATTTTTAAGATTACCCTCATCTACTCAAAGTTATTGTGTATGTTCTGAGCATTGAGTTAAACCAGTTTTAAGTATGTAATGTAATAATTTGTTTGTCTATGAAGACAGGTATATTGTTCTGGCTCTTATTCGCATTCTGTATTTCTCAGTCAAGCCAATGTAAATTGTTTATGAGAAACAAATGGCTCAAACCTAAAGTAGATAGTTTAATGGACGTCTAAGTATTTTCCGAATTTCATTCGTAGCTAGGACCTAACCTGGAGCTACGGATAATTAGCGGGTTATCGGGGCTCCGACTCGAAAAATAGGAGTAGGAACGCTGACACTCCTCTCGCTTTAACGTTGGCGGCAGAAGTCATTAGATGATGTCCGCCCTCAAAAAATAAAACCTGATAACTAAAGAAAAGTAGAAATAAAAATAAACATTACATTTATACTTATAGTCTTCACGTTTTTCTGCCAATACATCGAATCATATTTCTATAAGTACTCTGCCCAGCCCCCAAGAAAATAAAAACACGATGATACAATGTTCACAACAATATCTATTATCTGCATAACGATTTAAATTGAAAGCAAACAAGAATTCGAGAAAAGTAAACAAAAACGTGTTATCTCGCAAAATGTTTACAACTTAATTGAAATTAACGTTACACTGTGATTTTTTGTAACAAAACAATATCATTTTATATCAATATTTACATAATATAGGTACAGTGGAAAAAAGCAAATGGCTTGTTTTTTTGACTTAAAAATAGATTGGAGTTATATCAAAAGTGTAGACTATGGTGCTAAATGACCAGAGCTGCGGGCTGCGGACTACCAAGCGGGTTTACCGGGGCTCCGGCTCGAAGAGGAGTAGGAACTGGGTAGTTTTTAGTCAGTAAGAGTCTGACACTCCCTCTCACAAGAGTCTCTTCTCACAAGGGCCTGGAATCGACCTCGCAATCTCGATGATCATCATGCTTATGAAGCAGCAGAGTGGCCCTGACTGTTGGATTCGCGACTTAACCACTTTTCCTTTTCGAAAAAATAATAGGGATTGATATGGTGAGCATTACGTGCCGTAATGTGCACCTACCCCTTCGGGAATAAAAGGCGTCACGTTGACGTTGATATGGTGATGGTATTGACTTGTGATCACATCACAATTTATTTGTGATGGTCAGAGATTTGACAGAGAGGTTCGAGAGTTAAGTTAAAACGAAAGTAATCATAATATCCAAAGTATACTATTATAGGAAGTTGCATGTCCCTATTGACAAAATTTAATTAGAATTTAATTAGGTAATGCGAGTGAAGCTACAGGTTTAAGTAATATTATTGAAATAAATAGATATTTACAAAAGATAACAGAACCGGTTTGTATATCCTCTCTGTAAACAATAACAATCCCACACACAGTCGATTAGAAATTGGTGATAAGGTTATCATTCGTATTTCTTTTACCGTCCTGTATTAGCATAAACACTTCATTATAGAGTGGGTTAATGAGAGAACACCTACTTGTGTTTACTATTCATTAATTAATATCTGATTAGAGCATGGAGTAGGTAAACTATGAGTATGCAGTTTACATATTCACGTTTTGTTTACATAGTCACATGACTAGGTGTCATGACTACCAACCGGGAGATGTAGACAGCTTGACAAAGACAGAAGCCTATCCCTAATTCCCATTTCTGAGGAAAGTTTGTCATGATCTCCACGTACGGTAAGTCGTTTGGGGGTCACAGTGTTACCGAGAATGTAGAGGATGCTGCTGTCAGTTTCAGCCCTCGGTGGTTGATTTAGAATGCATGATGATAAAGGGCATTCTCCTTGAACGAATGGGCCGGCTCGTGATACCACAGCCTCACAGAAAACCGACGTGAAACTTTTGTTGCGTTGTCTGAGTGAGGTTACCGGAGGCAAAATCAATCTTCCCAATCCCCCATTCCCCAACAACCCTTAAATTCCTAACCCCCAAAAGGCCAGCAACGCATTTGTAACGACTCAGGTGTTTCGGGTGTCAATGGGCGGCAGCGATTAGTTTACCGGCTTATACCATAAAAAAACTTTGTATGTATAAACGTATCAGTAGATGAGTTACAAGTGCGTTGCATACAAGAATGGAATACATAAATCGACTGACTGTAATAAAGCGTTAAGTTGACGTGATTATTAAGTATCTGCGCAGTTTATGTGCAGTAAGTAACCGGTATCAACCTGTAATTGATGTATTCTAATATGTCAGCTATTATGTAGTTCTTATGGCGCTATAGGTAAGTCTAGATACAGTTGACAAAGCAACTATTTTAAAACGCAACGTGACACCTTTTATCCCCGAAGGGGTAGGTAGAAGTGCCTACACCCACTTTTCACTATTTCTGTTATGATTCCCATGTAATAGGGGGTGAGCCTGTTGCCATATACTGGACACAATTCCAAACTGCGTGAGATTAACCCGGGAATCGAACCCAAGACCCCTTGACCGGCAGTCACACTTGCGACCACTCGACCAACGAGGCAGTCAAAACTATTTTAAAATATTTGCTAGGACAGCCGAAAAAGGGCTTACGGTTTCCCGACTCTTGGAATAAAAGACATAAGAACATAATAAAGAATATTTTATAATAATATGTATTTAATTTTAATTTACTTGATGGTTGAGACACTTATAGTATCTCATTTAGGCCAACAGTACTCGCGTAAATGTAAATATTAGTAGTAGGACCAGTAGGTAGTCTAGAAAGGTTTGAGCTATGTGGATTTGTGGGCCGCTTGCCTTATATGCTGGGGCGTCGGATGAAGGACTTCTTAGGTCAGTGTTCTTATATAATTTATGCAGTACCGAACAACCAGAAACGAGAAATAAGTTGTAATTAATTTCAAAAACAGCCTTTTTGTAACAGATAATCTTCTATCACTAATGTTTATATTAGTGATAGAAGCAGATAAAGTTATTTTATGAACATACATACGTTTAAATAAAGGGTAATATCAATATTAACAGCCTATTAGTGGCCACTGCTGACCAAAGGCCTCTTCTAATACAGAGGAGGTTTGAGCGTTAGCGATTTCAAACTTATAATTAGAACATGAGAAGCGGGCGTCTTAAACCTCCGGGCTACCACGACATTCAATATTCTTCAATAAAGGGTCAATCATCAACTAGCAGACAACAAAATATCCTCAATACATTACTAGATGAATTCTCCAAGTATTTATGAGTGTGACACTTAAAAAATCCTTAAAAGTACTGCACCTACACATCTCTAAAAGCTTCAACACTCACCGACATCATAATTCCTCTGTAATTTTCTCACTCACCAAGAGATGTCGCTAATGTGTTGCTCTCGCGATTGTCGCACCATCTAGTCTTCGAAACTGCAAACTTTAATCTGCATTACGTTTAGCTTCTATTGTTTGTGTGAAAGGGTTGACTTTTGCTTGTGTCAGGGGGATGGTTTGTGGTAAAGCCACTACTTTCTAGAGCACTTGTGGAGTTGCAGCCCGTGACATCCATTACAATAATGATGTCTTTGGTCTAGGGTTGGCACTTGCAACCATTTTTTTTGTTGAATTTTAATTATTTCTTTTATTAATATTATATCTTTATCTTATACAAGAAAACTCTCATGTATCTGAAGACATTTGTCTGTTATGGAATAAAAGCCATACCTCAATAGAAACAAGGTATTTGGAATACATAAATTAAATGCCAAATGTAATCAAACTAAAAAGCTGTTTTTTTAAATAACAACTCAAAACGAAGGTACACTTTATTTTCTGTATCTATTAGATAACATACTTGCGGTAAATTAACTAATAAATCACGGTTTACTTAATGGAGAAAAACCAACTAGTTTCGCCTCACAGAAGGACTCTTCATCGTGAGCAGCCTACTACTACAGCCTAAAAACCTTGCGGTATTTGTGGAAATCCAATTCCTAAAATTCATCTACGAATATGTAGATACCAATGTATAAAATACAAATCATATTATTTCAACAATATTTTTTTCCTTATAATTTCGAACGAACGACTGCCTCGTAGGACAATGGGTCTCGAGTTCAATTCTCGGATCGGGCAAAGTATTAGTGGCTTTTTTCTTTTTTCTGTTTTCTTTTTTTCTCCCTCCGTGCCAACCCTACCCAATAACTGGGTTGCGTGTAGTGTCATCTCAGTGTCGCCGGAAGTCACCGGAGCACCGCGACATCTACCTACCCACATAATGCATTTACACACTTTACACCTACCCTATACATTATTTTTTTATATTATTAAGTACTTGAATGTTTGTTGGATAGTGTTAGAATTAGATTGGATAATTCCTAACCCCCAAAAGGCCGGCAACGCATTTGTAACGTCTCTGGTGTTTCAAGTATCCATGGGTGGCGGCGATTGCTTACCATCAGGTGATCCATCTGCTCGTTTATCGTACCAGACCGTACCGTAGGTATTCCATAAATACTGATGGACAGATAGACATGACGAATCTATAAGGGTTCCGTTTTTTGTCATTTGGCTACGAAACCCTAAAAAAATTACAACTACACTAAACTAAATTCGTAAACTATGAAGTTCTAATTGACTACATGTGTAAACTGTTACACTTGTTTCCAATATAGGTATGACAAAAGCGTTTAAAGGCATGGAAATTAATGAGATATTGTGTGTTCGTTATGCTATAATACATATTCTAGTTACATTCTATCAGCTTCATTGAAGAATATTATTGTGATTTTATGCACAAAGACACCCAAGAGGCTGGTCCTGTGTTACGCATAACAATAACTTATTTACTTATAATAAAATATTAATGGAAGAACATCGATGCGTTTTACATGATAATTTAATCATTCAGAATTACATGATACATATAGATCGTGATATTACAGTTCTTTGTTGCGTAAGAATTAAATCATCATCATCCCCCAAAGATATCATCTTCGCTATACATATAGAAAAGATATCACACCATCAGTCTATAAGTGGCCATTGCTAACCAAAGGCCTCTTCTCACACGGAGAAGGTTTGAGCAGTAATCACCACGCTTGATCAATGCGGGTTGCTGATTTCAAACTATAAGCCAAGGTTTCCTCACAATGTTTTCCTTCACCATGTTTAGGGGTGTCTAAATAATCTTAGAAAGTACATATAACCACATATAACTCGGAATAAGTCACATTGGTAACTTGTCGTTGGTATGTTTCGAACCCATTCTCTTACTCACCATGACACTAAAAGAGATATAAAAAAGATAAATTATCAGACAAATCCAAAATATGATGCTGTCCAAAGGACCAATTAATACTTAGTTAGTCCAAAGAATTCAAACAAAACAATCAGACTCTTCTTAATTAGAAGCAAAGCTCCCAATGTTGGGCGAAGTCAGCATTAATTCGATCAGAGACAATAAATGTTTCGTCGGTTTGTTTGTCACTGGCCGTAATTAAGGCCGTTCGCCGTTTGCCGTTCGTGAAACATGGCCGCGTTTCCGCATCCGGCGGGACTTTTTTAATTTTTCATTTATGACTGGCTGTTTCAATTTTTCCTCTAATTTCTCATTAAACTTAGTTGCACGTTTGGCCCGAGGGCGTCGCTTTTTTTAATTTAAATTATTTAAGTTTCGAACATAAATTAATGTAGTGATTTGTATTCTTGTTTTTTTTTTTTTTTTGTAATTAGTCGATTATTTTTTTTAATGAACAGAATTTTTAATATTTTTTTTGCTTTTGGATGGTCTTGACAAAAATGCGTTTGAATTAGTTCGAAATGTTTTTTTAAACTAATAAGCCATGGAAGCCATGGATCGAATTTGTCTAGAAATAAGTCAGTAGTAAAAATACGCACGTTTTTTATTCTTTACTTTAAAAATCTTTTTGTTACGAATGAAAACAGAGCACATCCCCAGTGCTGCCATATTTATTCATAGTGCGTATGTAAAATAAAATTGTTCCTTTGTTTTTATATCGTCAAAGAAATCTACATTTTACTGCTGTCTGAGTTTCTGAAGATTGCGACTAGAAATGGAATAGAAAATGTTTGGAAAATGTACACTTTGTAAACAATAGTTTGTTTCATAACTAAGAATTTGGGATAACCACTAACAATGATTTGTTATCACTTTTACTAAACAAAAACTCTTTCTTACTTTTTATATTTGAATTATCTTTTTTTTTAAACGTTGCCCCACACTACGATTTTCTCCTGTGCCGTGGTTTAATTTTATTTTTCTGTATCTTCACGGAAACTGTTTTTATTTAGAAACCTTTGAAATAATCTAAAATTCGATTTCATTTCACCACCCACACCACGACAGAACATCACACATCACAGTCACAGGTGCGTTCCTTTATTCCCGCATTTCGAATTTCGATTTTTCGATTGATGACAATGACGTTGATATTTTTTTCTAAATTCCCGCCACGTTTGACAAGTGTCGCTTCGTTCGGGAACGCGGGCACGCGACAATAGTTCGCTGGCCGATTCCATCGACACATGCTCCGTTTCATTTCCGTTGCACTCTGTGTTCGCGATGCGAGAGGTTTTTGAACGGATCCATTGTAAAAAAAGTTTCACTATTACACGAACTTGATTTGACCAAGAACAGTTGAAACTGTGGAGTGTTGCTGTGAATTATTTATTTAAATTACTTTTATTTTTTATGAAGTTTAACCACGTTATTATAAGCTTTATACAGAACTACATTAATTTAAATAAAACGCCATATAAAATTGGAAAAATCATGCCAGTTTTTCCATGATGAGGATATCATTTACCAACTGTATGTTTTGATTACCTAACACTCTGTACCCATTGGTTGTGGTATTGGGCTTCTAGGACTGTACCTAAAGAGTAACTGTTCAGACAAAATGAAGTTAAAAGCCTTTTCTGAGTTAGGTACAATTTGTCTAGACAATGTGAGTTGGAAATCAGGGAGTTGTGTTACCTACCACTACGCTTGCTCAATGTGGGTTGGCGATTTCAAACTTATAATTAGAAATTATAAGCCCAGGTTTCCTCACGACATTTTCCTTCACCGTTTGTCAGTGTTGCCTTAATATGCTTAAAAACTACATATATGTACCTAACTCGGAAAAGTGTTGTGTTAAATGATCGTCTTATATTAGATATTATTTTAAAATAAACTCACCACAATTCCTCTCAACGCATGTCACAGTCCGTCTCGCCTGAGGCAAATTGAAAAGCACACTCGAAAACCCCTTTAGTGTCATGTGAAGGCCGAACAATGGCGCACACACGGCACACACACCCCCACGCGAACACAGAGCCTGTACGCGTTTTATCGTTTAAAAATTCAATGTTAGTATTATTATTGTGTACGAAAAAGGGAGATTTATTCGGGATAAAAAAATAAATAAGTGTTTATAAATGGCTCTTAAAAATAATATTGCTGAAATGTTGAACTGTATCAAAATCAAAAGTGCCTTCCCGGTCTATTTGAAATAAATAGTTTTGACTTTGACTTTAGTGTAAGTCGTAAGGGTTTATATTCCCTTGATCTCGTATTAAAGTATCAAGTTAGCATCACATGTTCCTACAAAGGATAGGAACTAACAATCATTAATTAAGTGTGGATGAGCAATGCTTTAGCACGAATGGGCCGGCTCGACCGGAGTGATACCACGGCCTCGCAGAAAACCGACGTAAAACAACGCATGCATTGCGTTTCGTTGTGTGATTCAGGTTACCGGAGGCTCAATTACAATTTCCAATCCCCGATTCCCCAACAACCCTTAAATTCCTAACCACCAAAAAGACCGGCAACGCAGTTGTAACGCTACTGGTGTTTCGGGTGTCCATGGGCGGCGGCGATTACTTACCATCAGGTGATCCAAAGCTCGTTTACCGGCTTATACCATAATAAAATAAAACAACCACTTCACAAAATGCCCAGCAACCTATACAACACCAATCCAAGTGCCACTTTAGGCCATAAATTGGCAAAAATGTCACCACTATAAAGGAGACCGCATAGGTTTTATGTTTTTCGCGCCCTTTGCGGAATCATCACCATATCCTCGAAAAGGTCGCGACCCCATAGACAAATGTCGTGCCCTTTGCGCTTTGGCCCCATAGGAATACCATAAACACAGCCGCTAAACACAATCGAGAAAGTTATAGCTGTATTTGGACTTAGGCTTAACATGTAAGTTGAAATTAAATGGAGGAAAGAGATTACTTATGACCAGTCTACAATCTGTTAGTAGATTTGACCAGTCTAGAATTTGTTAGTAGATTTGGCTGCGAGAGCCCCAAGAATGTTATTTAAAAAAACTTTACGTTGCCCCACACTAGAATTTTTCCTGTTCCGTGGTTACGTTTATAAACATACAAGTTCACATATACATGACACCCAGACTCGAAACAACAATTTATGAATTATACAGAGTTGCTCCAGTTGCCCAGCCACCACACCAACCGTGCAGTCAAAGTACCAACCGTGCAATCGTGTAGGTATGCGATTGTGTGCATCAGGGTGAAAGATTTTTAGAGTTCGTACGAGTTCTTGCTTCTTTACATTTCTTTAATTTGTATTATGTCCATCCAAAGGTTGTCTGGTAGAAAACTCTGTCAGTGATATTATTATTGTTTCTTTTTATTAATGGTGTACAATAAAATTTATGTTTTAATATTTACAATAAAGCAATATTAATAGACAGCGTCTGGATTACCTCAATAATGGCAAACAATAGACTCTTTCCTCAAGACTAGTATAATATTCCTCACACGCAGTTTTTGACTATCGCTTCATAAAATGGCGTGCTACAAGTTAAGTTATTTAAAAAATCCATTCGATTCGATCTGACCTACACAAATTCCAATCACAAAATGAACTAAAACCTAACAAAAGTTACAATTTCGAAAATGGATTGCGTGCAATTCGAAATTTAAACTGTCCAATGTCGTCCCTCGCCCTGATGACGTATGGCACCCGCGGGGGTGATCAACTCCAGTGTAGATTGCAAACTTAAATATACAGCTACGAATTAGGAAAATGGACCTTAAGGTTAAAGCTTTAAGGTAGTTTTAAGCTGTATTAAAAGTTTGCAAGTAAGTTGTATGACGAATCTGTATTGTCAAGGAGGTGTGCAATTATTAATGTGTGTGCTAGGTGGGTGAAGTCACATGTAGGGATTAGTGAACAAGTGTTGTGGGTTTGGGACATTAATCTCTTTGTCTGTTTGCTTTGAGGGAACGCTTTGGTTGAGGAAACTAGCGATTGAGAGATGTACATTGCGGTCGCTAAAGTAGATGGTGGAAATTGTCTTGTGTGTCTCAAGTTTGCTAAATGGTTAAATATTATTTTGTTTCTCAATAAGGAAATAATATACAGTTTCGAAGTCTACCTTGTGTTTGAAAATAGCACCTCCTGTTACATGAAACTCCTAATAAAAAAGACGGTAAATAATGAATGCTACCTTTCATAAATATATTCGAAGGATAAAATACATAAAACAAAAAAAAAAGACAGAGTTCATCTAAACCATATAAAGTGAACACAAAACAGTATCAAGTGCAATAATTATAATTAGTGGTAATAATTGGATGGGTCGCGGAGGCCCTCCGCAGCCGTCAGAGGGTTGTAATTGAATAAAACTCTATGATGGATCACACCCGCACTCAGAGGTTGTTACGTGTGAAATATATTACTTTATGACTTTGTATCATTTAGATACATGGTCTAATAATTACTAGTTTTGTCGTGTAAGTATTAAAAATGTGTATTGAGTAAAAGTATTGCCGCTCATGACACATTTTTTATGATATAAGCCGGTGAACGTGCTGACTAAAAACTCTTTATAGGTCTCATATCGCACTAAACAATGAATCTTTGCAAAATACTTTCATGTCAAGATCCATTTCAAAAACTTATTATTTCATTCTTTCATTTCATAAACCTTTCATAATTGGGCACAGATCTTGGAATCAACGACAAAATAATAAAATAAAATTCCCTTTACTTGTGTAAACAATCTTTTCAAATAATTTTAGTGGTTAAAAGAAAGAAGAAAGGTTATATTTGTTTTATGTTCCTACAGCTTTTAATGATAGCTTTACGTCAATAGGTTGCTTATGGGCAAACATGCTCCATTGTAGGCCGCATCATCACTTACCATCAGGCGAGATAGCGGCTAAACGTCGACCCATCAAATGTAAAAAAAGTCTTGATTTACTTTTGACATTGACATCTAGAAAGAAGCATAGACAATCAAACATGGCGGAATTGTGTTTTAAACTAATAAAGCACAAACATAAACCAACTTTGCCATCATATTTAGCACTGATCCGCTAACAAGCGAGATTATCTTCATAAATCGCAATTGTATTATAAGAAAAACCATCACTTTCTGATCTTAACTCGGAATTTGTACTATAAAACACCAACCAATTAACGTTGACCTCCCCTTCTCCCGCGTTCGATACAAAAATGAAAGTCTTAGAGAAAATTAGACGTGACATGTTGGATCATTTTATGATGGTCGTGTATACAATTGAGGAATGTATTGGAGACATTTTTGATTAGGGAAATAAAACCTTAATGTGGTTAGAAATAAAGGTGATTGTAGCAGAAATTGTGAGATAATATTGCAAGGATCATGAAAGAACCCTTTCTTTTAGATAATTAGGTACACCTGTGACTAAGTCAAGGAATTAAATGGGAATACGCCAGTTCTGTTTTACTGCTTTCCATGCTTTTGTTACGAGTTGGTTTGTGTGTTCGTTTTATTATTATAAAAGTTATGGTTTTAAAGATTTCTCGATGATAAATAATGGAGCCTGATTAGGTCAATTAAGTCAACATACATACATGCCCACATATTGTTTACTCATGTTTTTGTTTCTTTAATCCACAGCTGAGTAGTCTTTCCACGTACGATGGTACCACCATCATCATAAGCTGAGCAATGGCCTCTTCTCAAGTGAAGAAGCTAAAAAAAGAAAGAAAAGCAGTTTATTTGCACCGTTACGAGAAATTGCAAGTAAAACTAAAAAATAAGTCGAAATAATAACAAAAGGCACACTAAATAAAAAAAATATCTTCATAAACATTTCTACATACGCAAAATTCTTGCTCGATTAATCTCAAATTCACAATACGAGACGAGAGCGAAGAAAAATTAACATGGAATCAAATCTACACTGTTCAAATACAGGATGCCTCACAAAAGGGTAGGAGGGTTGTGAATAAATCGTTAACTCGACTGTACATATCTGAGGCGACGACTTTTTAAAACATCAAACACTTGGAGACAATTCGAGGGGAGATATAAAGTGACATTATTGTATTTGTTTATTTTATTTTTCTTGTATTTGCTTTTGAAAATGTAAAATTGGATCATTAATATTTTGCTTTCTTATTTGACACAGAACAGAACAACTTTGAGCCATGCATTCTAAAATTCTGATAAATTGCGTTTTAAATATTTACCCGTCAATAGAAAACTGTTGAACGAAATCTTCCAAAAATTGGATAATATTTGTTAACAAAGTTATTTTTAAAAATGAACTGCACGGCATCCTCTCAGTATTTATTTTAATACCTACCTAAGTTAGAAAATCACCCTCTAAATCTAAATAATATTCTCAGCGCCTAGAGACCAAGTAAGAGCAAAACACTCGCCTACAACAGAAAGATAGTCAATTGTTGTAAGTAAAAGATCTGTGACACTCCCAAATTGACAAGACAGACAAGTAGCGACTGTATAAATATGAAAGTGAATAAAAAAGTAAAAAAAACCTCGGTTCCGACATTCTGCGGAGTCGTTGACTTTGCTTTGCGTCTTGGGGTTTTTTTACGTCACGCTTCTGGCGGGAAAATCATGGAAATGTCACCTGTGTGCTCGCGCTGTCACGTTTTGATACTTGAGATTTTTTTTTAACTACAGCGTTTAGTTTGCCTTATGCGGAATTGAAGGGTAGTTGTGTACTTTGTTTTCAATTTACAATGTGTGTATGTGCATGTGAACTTGTATGTTTGTACACGCACACACGACACAGAAGAAATCCTAGTGTGGGAGAATGTTTTTTTTACAAACCTATTTGCATAGACGGCGGACGGGAATTTGGAACAATAATGCTAACTAAAGTATCTATTATTAATTAAAATTGGTATGGTATTGGTAATAAAGTGGATTGAACAGATAAAGTTATTAGAAAACGATATTTACTATCTACTCGGATAAAAATACAATTATCTAAATGACTCAGAATAGTTGTAATACATTTACAGTAGGTAATAATAATTGTAATAGGCATTTACATGTAACAATTCTTAACCTAAAATAATCTAAAAACGATCAAAACCACCACCTCCTTGTACACATTCCCGCGCAATGCAAATGGCTACCGAACAATAATCACGAAAGTAAGCGATACGAATAAAAATATCGTCTCAACCGCCTTCCTACTCCCTCAGGGCTGGGATTTAACATATCTAATGCGATTTACGTGTCGCACTCCCCTTCACACCTTGAAGACTGTCGGTAATCGTTTTAAGACGTTGTTGACTTGAGAATACGCACCTCATTCCTGCCAGTATTTTTTTAAAGAGGGATTTTTTATCTGTGCTCTAATCAGTTAAGAAATAAAAATGTAACCAGAGATTTTCGCGGTTATTTTAGGCTTTGACGTTTTGTTGTCAGGTTTTATGGAACTTAAGATAAGTAATTATTTTAATGTATTTATTTATTTTGTTCTATTTAGGATTAGTAAAGTGATACGCAATTCGTAGCAATCGTAGTCTACTACGAATTTGCGTAGCGCGTAGCACTGCATATAATATTTGTTTAATGTTTTTAGTTTCGTTAATGTAACATTTTTAAATAAATTTATTGATTTTAATAAGTGTTGTTTAACCATTCGAAGGCATTAGTAATGTCCTATTAATGCCTATTATTAATTTATAGAAATTCGGTAAACTAGGAAAACCACGTTGAAAATGATAACATTGTTTAGTAAAGGTCACTGAACTTTTATCGCACAAGGTAACAATTTAGTAAATTAACAAAAGAATATCTACATGCGTAGCTAAAATACAGGGTAAATGTAACGCTGCCTGACGCTGCAAACAGGTGACGATTAAAAAAACGAGTACCGTATAGTTTATTTTGATTTTGACGTCACAATACAATAAAATTGTACCTTCATTCAATAATTTGAGGTCTATACTTATTATTTTAATTTTTGTAGCAAATTTTCGGGAAAAAGGTATTGAAAATTTGATGACGAGTTACGATCTCATACAAAATTCATAGATAAGTAACGTTTTTGTCATTTTGTTTTCACAAAAGTATAGGCTAGTTTCCTACTAGTTAAATTCAATAATTTGACTTTTAAACTAGCCTATTGTCAAATCATCACAAATTCCAATTTCAAAAGTGTAAACACTACAACAAAAAAAAACCTAACATAACCATAGAGCTAGACATTAACAGCTCTAAAATCAAAACTGTTGTCAGGGTGTTAATTTAAAATAGCTTGCTAATTGTACAAAGTGCTCACATGAGTTGTAAGCAAGAGTCTGGCAGGGGGCGCCACGTATTAAGCTGCAGACAATAGCAGGTGTACTTGTCTACGCCGTTATGCATACTGACTTTAAGTAATTGGCCTTAAGATAGGGCTGGCTCTTGCTTTTGATAAAGTTTAAGTGCCTACTTGGTACATCAACAACACTGCTGGACTATTACATAATATGGTTTATCAGGTCACAATATCCATGCTTTGCATGTGTGTTGGAGATCATCTATCTATACTTATTATTATAAATGCGAATTTTTGTTTTTATGTGTATGTTTGTTGCTCAATTACGTCAAAACGGCTGAATGGATCGGGTTGATTATGATATAGAATAGTACATAGGCTACTTTTTATATCACGGGAATGTGTGCGAATCCGCTGGCAGAAGCTAATAGTGCATAAGAAGAAATTTCAGAAATTGCTGCTACCCGTTCTCTGTCAAATGTGTAGTTTCTTAGTTGCATTTTACGGTACCCGCGGGAAGTGTAGGAGTGGTGATAAAATATATCTACTCTGCCGCTTCCTCATGACTAGTAAACCATCTGATAGTCCCTTACCCCGTAGTTCCGCTTCAACCACTTCAAACAACGAAACCAAATCTGTAAAAATAGACTGTATAAACCGAAATATTACGTCATACATAGGAATGTAAGAATGAAGATGGGTGCTACGTGGCAGCCCTGAACACAGGGGTGTGGTTAGGTCGCCATCAATGGGACTTCAATCACAATGAGTGGCGCCATCATTATTTACAAATGAGCGTATAAATCTCTCGCGAACGATCCAGTTTCATTGTCGCGAAAATTATTAAGTGCCTCTATCCCTTTCTTTCGTATAGGCTTAGGGTGTGTTAGAAAGAGATGGTGTTTGTTAAATTATGATGGCGAATTAGTTGAGATGAGGCTCGACTGGGCGACGATGTGGTGGTTTTTTGTGAAATTGATTTGTTACTCGAACTTCGTTTTATTCTTTGAAGGGGTAGGTAAAGATGCTCATATTAGGTAATAGGATGTCAGGTAATTATTAGAATTGGATGTATAGGTTAGGTAGATTAGCGACTGCTAAATAAAAAAAACTACAATCGAACCGAATGGTCAATTTAGACATAGTCATGAAATACACCAGAAAATAAGGAATTGTAAAACTATGTCATTAGATTACAACGTTGTCCCACATTAGGTTCTTCTCCTGTGACGTGGGTGCGTTAAGAAACATACAAGTTTACATGCAAATAACACCCAGAACCGAAACAATATTTTGTGAATCACACAAAGAGTTTCTCCGTGCGGGAATTGAACCTGCTACACGTTCCACGGCAGTCACTTGCACACTATCATACCCAAAAAGCAATAACTATTTATTAATTTAGTTGCATTACCAATATTGTCGTCTTTTTTTTAAAATCATCTAATGACTTCCTGCCTTTGTGAGTAACCACCTCGTTCCTACTACTGCTTTAAGCCAGAGGCTAGGTGGTCCGCAACTCTGGAAAATAATATCCCCTTGTAATTATTTTTGCACATCTATGGGACATAAGCCTTACATCAATTACGACTGCTCTTCAAAATTTATGACTGTCCCTGATGTGATGATGACATGATGATCTTAGGTGTTTAGTATTCCTTCGTCGTACAAGCGATCATTATTCATATTTAATATACAGTGCGGACTCAATTGGCTGAATATATTAGAGGCATAACGGAAGGTTGGCCACACGCAGTAATGTATTGCGTGTTGAATGAAACATTCGTCTGTAATTTGTAAGGAATTAATTGATGGTGTTTGTTGACATTGAAATTGTTTGAACTTGAGATTATGGTTGTTATACCCTTAAGGTCTACGGTAGAGGTATGTGGTGTTTATAGTACGAAATTGTAAGAAGTTTATCGTTTTAAAAGATACGATGATTTTTAAGGTGTTGCTGTTCATCAGTGGATTGTATCGCATAGTCGAATCTAGCTCAATATAATTATTTGTATGAGGTAAAAAGTAAAAATCTTTCATATTATCTGTTTTTTTTTTTTTTAAAAACTTTTCCCTACATTAGGAAATTTTCCTGTATCGTGAATGCATTTACAAACATACAAGTTCACATACACATAACACCCAGATCCGAAACAACAATTTAGTGGATCACACAAAGAGTTTCTCCGTGCTTAAATCGTACCAACTACAAGTTACATGGCAGCCGGTTGCCCAGCCACCGCGTCAACCGTGTAGTCAATTTATTGAAGAATATGAAGAGACACAAAATGCTTTACAGGTTTCTGGAACCTGCGGTTTACCTAGTGCCTAACCTACCCTCTCGCCTCGCCCAAGACGGGAAAGTCGATGTATTTTCTGCCATAAAAAAAGTCCCTGGAATTAAATGGATTTAATCAAAGTCTGCATTTAGTCAACAAAACAGATATATGTAAACAAAACCCTATCACGAACTGTCGGCTAGTGGTCCAACTAATTGTTATGATGACAGTGGCGTGCCCCGGGCATATAACCCGGGAATTTCATTACGCAGCCACCAGGGCTGGCCTGGATTAGAATGCTGGCCATTGTTCATTGAGTTATGGCCACTGGACGTACGGTGTAGTCGGTGAACGGTGAAGGGCGGTTTGGAAATTGGGATGAGGGAGAAATGTCTGGATTTTGGTATTTATTGGTTGATTTTAGTAATATGGTGGCCATACATGTTATGTTTTACATGTCGGGTTTGCCTTTACATGTAAAACTGTGTATGCAAACCCCAGTATATGGGGGAAAATGTACAGTTGTTAGTACAATATAAGTCAGTTATGCCTGTACATTTTTGCATGTATGCCTGTACATTTTTGCATGTATGCCTGTACAGTTTTGCATGTAGGGGCAAAACCGTCGCGTCGTGCAAAACCTATCGTGGTCACCATTTACCAAAAGTTTTTTTTTGGAAATGGCAGATTTATGTTGTTGAAGACTCTTTTTTTAAATAAATGTTTATTTTGTTAGTGAGTATAACCTGTATGGTTGGATAATATGGATTCAGTAGACTTAGTATGTAATGAGTTAGTAGCGTAATAAAGTGTAGTCCTACTTCTTCGCAACGTGGTAATTGAAACCTGTCACTAGTTAAAACAGCTGAATTTATTTATCTTAGAACTAGCACTTATTTACAAGACTTATCCTGAAACTGAAATGAAAAACTGAAAAATCTAATAAGTATATCAGAAGGACTGGGGCCAAAATAACTATTGTATTTAATAGTTTTATTTTGGCCCTAGTAAATTTTCAACAGTTATCCATGGGAATAGATTAGATAGAAAGACGTCACAAATCCTAACTATGAACTTCGTCCTACAACATGATGGCGGCTGTTGGAGGCTCAAATTGGCCGCGATTGGCCCGTCTAATTGTTTGAAATATGCGCTCTATGCCACAAGGAATAGTTTAATAGCCTGCGTGTTCCTTACACTTCACACTGCTGTAAAATTCACGACATTCAGCACACTAATTCTAGTGCTAATTTCTAGTTTTATTGTTAGTCCCTACCTCTAATTATATTATGATTGTGAATTAGTTTATTTGCGTTCTTTAATAAAGTAATTGGAGGTGTTATTGGTCAATTCATAGCTGAAGTTTTGTTTTAGACTAAAAGCTATTAGTATTGCGTATTGGAAAACTATTGTAGTACTTGGTATAGTTCAATCCTGAGTGTAATGAAACTGACAGAAATGTAATATAAAAAAACCGAGCCCTGCGACAAGATACGTTGTGCGGCAGTTACCCAGCTACCGCATCAACCACGCAGTATACAGTTATTCTTGTCAAATATCATCTGAAATAGTTTTATCGCCAAAACAAACAATGGATCTTCACTAAAATCGGAAATAGACAATACACTCCACTTCCAATAGCAGTCTGAAAAATTATTTAGAAATCGAAATATAAATTAAACATACGTTTTAAACTCTTCAACCAAACTATCCATAAATCCTGCCTAGAGCCCATATAGCTACGAAACCAAAGACAATCCATAAGTACTTCTTAAACAGTTCCCAGATATTGTTATCTCATAATGAGTTATGACTCTCACTATCATATCTCTATTAATTTGTTTATCTCCTCCATTCCGAAGCACTCTCTAACTATCAGGGTGTTTGAAGTTTTATCGTGCGTATACGCATTGTAGAATGCGCCATACATAATGAATTTTAAATTTAGATTTTATGGACGGGGAATGGTCTTTCTTTTTTAAAATGCCTTCGAAGATTATTTCGGATTGTTGATGTGATTTGTTTGAGTATTTAGTGATAATTATTAGAATATATACATAGTTATAATGGGTAGCTTTTCAGGTAAATATGAAATGAATTATGAATTATCAGTACGAAAGCGGGGTCAGTACCCTACGTATGACTTTACGTTGAACGAAAACGAAACGAGAGTGCGTTCGGCGTTCTGATTGGCTGGCACGAATGGACTAACCAATCAGAGCGCTGAACGCGCTCTCGTTTTGATTACTTTAAACGTAAAGCAAACTCATGCTAATAGTATTGAACGCCTTTCGATAGGTCACGGGTTCTCAAAAACCCATAATCACCCTTTGCTCGACCCACTACATAGAAAGGCAGGCATTACATAGAGAGGTATATAGAATAATTATCACAAAAACAAAACTCATTACCAACCGACCCCTCACCTAGTTCCTTGCTACCTTCACCGTGAAAAACAAAAGTAACTAAAATAAATAAAACGTGCGCAAACGGAGGGTCGAGTGACGTATGACGTCATCACACGTGAGTGCTCAGAGGGTGGGCCTACCCTCACGTTGGGAGGGGTCAAAGGTGTCCGCCAATGGCAGGCGGAAGCGGGCACTAGAGCGGAACTAACTTCCGGCCGATATTTTTTTAATTATTGCATTCGGAGTGGAAGGTATTGCGGTTTCCGCCAGGTGTTTGGTAAATAATAGACTTTGATTCTTTTATATTGATATGTGTTTTGGATGTTATGATTTAATTGTGTTCGATAATAATTGTTGTTTTTATCTGTTTGATCTGATGGTACTGTTGGAAATAGAACATACCTACCATAAGTTTTTAAACTAAAATGGTCACTAACAATATCATTACAACTTGAAACGGGATTTTTACGGATGAGCACAGTTCATTCGTGATCATGGCGCTTGCAACAGTGCCGAAATATCGGAAACTCATAGAAATTAATAAACATGGTAAATATCCCGTTTCAAGTTCTAATGAGCTAGTATATCATACTGATAAATATCCTAGATAGAAGTACATACATATACATAGATCTGTATACTCAGAAATCTCCTGGTTAGCAATTGTGCACACAACTATTTGACTATCAAGACTCGAAAGACATACGGAAGTCATTTCAAAGGATACTTAATTAACATCAACATGAAAAATCTTCACAAACTAACAATCACCACTTTAGCTAATGATAATCCTGACTAATGACGCCATCTTAACAAAGTGGTGTAAGCAGGAAATATAAATTAAGACGATGTAAACGAACATGCAAGTGTTATTGTGTCGCGGCCACAAACAGGATGGGAGCCATTACCTACTCATGCGTCTTACATTGTAGGAATACGGATTTGTTAGGCTTGTTAAGATATGAAAAAAAAGACCAAAGGGTTGCTAGGTTAACACACCAAGTTTTGAAGACTGTCTCCGGAGCTACGGACTACCTATCCGGGCTCCGGCTCGAAAAGCAGGTGTAGGAACAGGGTGGTTTTTAGTCAGTAAGAGTCTGACACTCCCTCTCGTCTCGCCCAAGGCGGGAGAAGTCATTGATGATTTTTCCCCCTTAAAAACAACGGGGTCTCCGGAGCTGGTGTATTAAGGGTTCTAATGGTCACATCACGATCCCTAGTATTTTCCAACCCAAAACTAAGTACAAGTTTATTCTTTTCAAGAAATCGTGGTTAAGGCTGAGGAATGGTAACGAGTTCCAACTTGGAATCGCGAAATGTTTATAACATAACTGACGAAAATAGGGCGTTACATTTACATTTAGTATGTATTTACCTGCCAATGTTTGCTATTAATTAAATACCAATACTTATTAAATTCTCTAATAATTACAGTAACAAGTACGTACATAGGAAGACGGCATCCAATTTATCTCTGCTGGTAGACTCTCGACATGGTATACCATGACAAAATCCGACCATCACATCGCCCCACATTGTTTTCCGCTAAATTGGACTCCGTGATTAATTTGTTTAACTCCCCTACCGTGTAATTTGTCATCAACAACTATTTCCTGGTCTCCCACACCCCCCTCTTTACCAACAAACTCTACACAACTAAAGATAAGGTATGGAAAAAGAGGGGTCTTGGTAAAATGGTTGCGGTGCTCCTAAAATTCCTTGCTTATTTGGTTAGTTGACATTGGGAGCTCAATAAATAGTGAAATTCGCGAGATGTTTGCTAAGAAGTAATTATACGTGTTTGTCTCTTTTGCTCCGATGGTTTTGGAGTTACTTGAAGTAACGTAGTATAAGGAAATTTGGCAATACAAACAAAAGCTGAACATACCTCATAATACTGCCCGACAAGGTCCATAATTGTGGCTAAATACTGTATTTTCTAACACCTTTGTACATTATGGATGCAATAAATACTTGAATGCTGGATTTTTGTCCAGAAATAGCCGGCAAATTCCACAGAATCTCGGAAATACCCAACCAATCTTGTGCTAAAATTTGCAAATACAATTCATAGGACCCCCAAAACACACCCATCTCCCAAAACAAAACCAAGGTACCGCTACGTGACTCCGTTTATCTCGCGTTTCGTTTTTCACGCAGCATCTGCCACGGAAGGGTATCGTCTTCAGTATCTCAGTGATCCCCAGGGAGCTTGTTACACCGCTATAATTACGGGGACACCTATCTGGTTCAATTAGAAAGCACGAGTTATTTGCTTACCCGAATAGGTGGTGACTACGGTGTGAATGGAGGTTGGTTTGTGGTGCGTGATTGTGTTAAGACAAGATTGGGATGTAATTGTTAAGTTAAATATTGGAGTTTGAAGAGAATCGGGACAAAAACATTCAATTATAATAATATTATAAACTACAAAAAATAATTTATCGATTAGTGGAAACTTCAGTTTTCGGTACCTATCTGTAGATGGGGAGAGCTTATGTTCAACAGTGGTGATTTTCTTACTAATTATAATTTAACACTTATCACAATGTAACACCCAAATCAAATCATCTTTATTGTAGACTATTCGTATGCATCATAAATACAGGTCTTAAATAATAATTAAAATGAGTTCAGCAATGTCCAGCCGTAGAGGCATACAATAATAAAATATAAATCGGAATATAATAACTATGTCATATATGATTAAATCAGGTGTGCCTTAATTGTTATATTGAAAATGAAAATGTTCTCATTGCAATCTGACGAAGAAGCCAAGTCACCTTAAATCATACACAAAGACACTACAAAATCGCAAACCTACGAATTTAAGAAACACATTAGCAATAGCTTTCAACAAATTGCATCCAAATATCTACAACGACAACAAATCTGAACCTCCCACCGTCCCTTCCGATGTCGCAATCTTCCGCAAGTAACAGCAATTCCTTATCCTTCGTTACCCATTGCTTCCTCCATCAGATAGATAAGGGTTACAAATGGGTATCAGTGTAAAATCTTGGGTTTGTTCAGTTAGGGGTGGTTTTGCTTAAATTATGACCCCCAAACCGCCGACAGGGGCGGCAATTGCTTTGTCAACGGGTTAATTTAAGATATACTTCTTTTGGTCCCGTCTTCTCTTGATAAGGGAGTTCATAAATTCATTATTCTTTTTGTTGGGTTTGTCGTTTGTTGGTTATTTATTTTGGTTTTGTGTTTTTAATGATTTAACAATGAAGTTTTTGATTCGGGAACTGTTAGTAAGATCGTCGTATCGTCACGCCTTTTATCCCTGAAGGGATAAAGTACGTAATGCCACTATAATGTACACCCACTCTTCACCATTTGTGTTAAGTATAAGCCCCATGTAATAGGTGTGCTATTACTGAGAAATTTACGAAAGACTGAAAAAAACCCAATAATGCTTTGCCCGACCCGGGAATCGAAACCCCTTGCCTGTCAGTCGCACTTGTGACCACTCGCATTGTGGTTTCTATTTATTCTCCCAAAAATATAATTCTCTTTAAGCAGGACACAGTTAAAACTAATATCGTTTAACAATTTTTACCCACGAGAACATCGGTACATACAGAATTTCACACCGTACAGACGGAAATCATTTTTAAAATACAAAATATGTTTTTACACAACCGATCCAGAAAAACAAGCCAGCTAATTTGTCATACTTTTACAAAACGGGTCCGTAGTACTTTATCAGGGAGATTAGTGTTGGACATTATAATCCTGGGGTCCGAACTTCGGTTGAGGTCCAGCCTATAAATCAGGCCTGGACTTGGAGCCCTGAAGTATTATGTTTATTTCATTGGAACACATTAATCTCTAAGTATTATACATTTCAATTAATGAAGGATTGATTTGGGGGTTTAGGAGATTGTTTAGGTAGGAACATTTTGTTTGTAAAGGTGGAAATATTTTGTATGGACGTGATTGTATTGCTATGTGTGAAGATGGTAAACTTAACACCATATTCACAAACTATAAAACAAATTAATGTTTAGGAATGAGAGCAAATAGGTCATTTCTACGTATAAAACGTACCTAGAAGTGACGTGACGCGATATTTCAAATCCATATATCTTCGAAGGTTTTTCGTGTATATTGAGTGTAAAAAAATGAGTATAATCTGTAAATATTAGAGTGAATGAAATCAGTAGTCTACTACACGTATAGTCACATATTTTTGATTAGGATCACTTGATTGATTTTATTTAAATATCTAGTTAACTTTACTTGTCATGATCAGTTTTGGTATAATTTTTCTTTTACCATTTTTAGGATCAATATTTGATAATCAAATTAGGTATAGCCGTAACGGCATCATCACTAAGTGTCTCACTCAAATGGCCTGCCCATATCCACATATGGCCAAAATACATCTCTTCAACATTTGACCTTCCATGATTAGAAGGTCCTCTCGCAGATTTATTGCAATTATCTTACTTTATACACAGATGGCCTCCTACAACCTTTAGAGGTCACCTATAAATTAAATAGGAACAGGGGTAATTTGTCCTGTAATCCCTGTCAATCGGGGATTATCCGGACAATTGGTGGTAAACGTAGTAATCCCACAACACTGCACCAATTTACCCGAGTCCAGTATTTATTGGGGAGTGGTCACCCTTCATTGGTGGTCTTCGAGATTACTAGTACATATAATACATATTATGCACTTGTATTGTGTAATTGATTCTAGTTGTTGATTAAAGTATCTGCCGTTTTTGATGGACAAATTGATTACTGTCATATAAATTGAACAATTGATGAATACATTAAGGGTTGAATACCAAAATTCGTGTTGAAGCAGTCGGTAGAGAGCGCCCTAAACGGACATATAGCGACCAGATTGGCAATATATTAAAGAATAGCTAAATTAAAAGTACCGTAAAGTAAGTCTCTGTTTGTATGTATGTAATTTCGTGTTGATACTTCAGTGTATACATAATTTTCAGAATTATCTTATTTTGCGACGATCTGAATTGAGACAGGCACTGTCTGAACTCTATGCTAATAAATTAATTAAGAATTTTACTGTTGTAAAGCAATCGAAACTTTACTCAGGCAAGGCAGTTAGCCTATTAGTGCTTAACAAGTAGACACTTATACTAAATGTCGATGGAAAAAGTTGTCTCAAAAGTGTTTAAAGTTTAGTACATTTTTTGTCCCTACTTCATAATGGGAACAAACTAGGTAACAAGTTCATAAATATTTTTTGTTATAGAACTTTGTACCTTCGGACAGCACTTTAAAAGTTCTTAGTAAAAAGTTTGAAAGAACGATACTATTTGTTGGTTACTTTAGAGGGTAGTGCGGAGACAACTTAGTTTCGTTTTTAGAATAGCATTAATGGTTTCAGATCGTTTTTTAATCATTAAATATGTTTGAGTGATCGTGAAAATTCTATTGTCTTACTAATATTATAAATGCGAAATATTGTGTGATATTTGTTACGCAATCACGTCAAAACGGCTAAAGAGATCAGGATAAAATTTGGTACAAAGGTAGAGTATGGTCCAGAATAACAGATAAGCTTTTTATCCCATGGGAATGCAGGCGAAGTCGCTGGTAGCCACTAGTAAACAGGGCAATGTGAAACTAATATAGTTTACAATGCTAGAAGACCATGTTTAGTATTTTCTGTCATGAAACATCAACAAGAGTATATTATTCCAAAACGCCTACCACAAAAGTCCGACATATAATTCGCAAAGTGGCTACTGGGTGTAATGACAGATTAGCAGCGGTGGCGGCCACCTGAGCTGGGCAAAATATGCAATAACTCAGGATCCCCTCTAATTCACCCGGATCGAGCCAATAAATTCATCACCGTGATTAGTGAGCTACTCACTGGAATTATATGGAGTGGGTACCTCTCTAGTTATGAACAGAGAAAGAGATTGGAGGTGGAATAATTGATATGATGTATCTTTGGTTGATTGTGGGTTATTAATTTGTTGTGTTTATTTTAAATTCATGTGTTTGAGTGTGTAAAACTACAGTTTTCTGAATATCTAGCAAGAAAACAGTATTTGTAGCGTATTGCTAATTGAATGACTAGCGCGTAGAAGTGTGTAAGTAAGAAATGTTATTGAATTTTGCGCCCTGTACTGTACTGTGGATGTAATTAGAACCAATTTACAAAAGATAACAATTCAAGGTTTAGGATTTCAGTGTATGTATCGTGATTTTTATAAATACATACTTAACACATACATAGTTTACCTATAATGATATCAATGTTATATTTCAGAAATAAAAACTCAGAATTATACTTAAACCCATATAATATTAATAACAGTATCAAATGAATTACAGCAATAATCGTACAGCTAACATTATTGAAATATCAACTACCTATAATAAAACTAAATTCCCTCTTTATAATGGTGCCAAACGTATAGACACATGTAGATAGTTCGAGTCATCAGAAAGTGTCATTTAATCTAGTGTCACATGACTTGGAACAGCCGCACTGGGCTAAAGTAATGTCATCTAGTGTCTTCCTTTTAGGCTGAGGAATTAGACTCTTTTGTTTCTCCGTTGGGTCTGATCCTTGTCTACTATGAAATGGTTGAATACTAGCACGTTTGGGTATCTTGCTCGGCTTAAACGACGAGTAATGCGACTTACACTGTCCCATATCCACGCAAATCTCAGTAGTAGGTCTGTCAATAGTAATCTCCAAGTATGGAGACTTTCCAGTTTTTACTTTGACTTTGTTTTTACTTTTTCCTCTGTTTCCTGGCATCATCCGTTCCTTCGTGACTTCAAAGCGAGTTTTTCTTTCTCTCTCCAACGGTTTATCTGACAGATATTTTGAAAGACTATCTGAAGTTACATCGCGATACGTTGAAGTCGATAGTGAATCGATGCACTCGGTACAAGGATAAGAACTTCTTTGCAGCTCATCTGTTATAGTGTCTCGGGAGTCTGCTAATGGACTGTTGTAGTCCACATAATCAGATGATTTGCGATTCAAATTCTCAAATTTAACTTCGTTGACAATGTGCGTGCTTTCTTTAGGCATACTGTCTCTTTTGTTTATTTCTTCTGTAGTTCTTAAATAAGGGCTTTCCTCTCGTCCTCTCTGATTTTCAACTAAGTAAATGCTGTCGTCTCTTTCTTTTCGATGTTTTGTCTTTCTACTACAGCTGTGCTCTCGCTTCCTTCGGTCTTCGTTCCTTTTACTGCAGCTATGGTCGTGTCTCTTGTGTTCTGGTCTTGCACAGCAACAGTCACGCGCTACTCTGTCATCAGCCTTATGGCAACAACATGGAGTCACACGTACTTCTCTTTCACCTCTCTTGTTATAATAGCTCTCGTTTCGAGCTACTTTGTCATCTATCTTGTTACAAGAGCTATGCTCGCATTCTCCACGATCACTTGTATTTTTACAGCTACTGTCTCGTGTTATTTGGTCACCAGTACTGCTAGAATAGTCGCCGTCTTTGGCGCCCTGGTTATCTATGTTATCAGAATAGGCCCCTCGAACACCACAGTTGTCCATCGTATTATAAGAGTTACGATCTTGGTCCCTTCGATCCTCTGTTTTTCTAAAGTCATTTTGAATCTTAGTGCCTGAGTATAAGTTTGTGAGACTATCTAACACCTTGCTGCCTCCCATGTCTTTATTGTTATGTCTTTGTGCATCAAGTTGTCGACTATTATCGAAATCTCTATAACTTTCGAGATTTTTAATATCTTCAGGTTTTCTACCTGTTTTCTGTTCTCTGGGTTTATCGGATTCCTCAAATTTTCTAATTTCCTCATATTTCCTACACTCATTGGGATTTCTAGCTGTATCACGTTTTCTGGCTTCATCATAATTTCTCGTCTCATCATATTTTCTTGCTTCATCATATTTTTTAGTATTATCTTGTTTCCTGGATTCGTCAAGCTGTCTGGCTTCCATAAGTTTTTTGTATTCATCGAACGTTTTAGCCTCTTCTGGCTTTTTCCGTTCATCATTTTTCCTGGAATGCTCAGCTTTTCTTTGTCTCCGGAACTCCTCAATATCTTTTTGTTCCTCATTTTGTTCTTCAAGTTTTTTACTAGATTGTTCACGTTCCATGCGTTCCTGGTATTTTTTAAATTCTTCATACTTCCTAGTTTGATCTTCAAACAGTTTACGTCTTCTACTATATTCTTCTGCTTTGATACGTTCTCCAAGACTCCTGCATTCTTCAAGTTTTTCTAGCATCCTATACTCTTCTAGTGTTTTACAATCGTCTTGTTTTTCTAACATCCTACATTCTTCGAATCTTCTGCTATCTTCAAACATTCGAGGTTCATCGGTGTGTCTGCGGTCTTCATTATTTCTGAATTCATCCAAATGCAGACTTTCTTCCGCTTTAATGCGTTCTTCTAGTTTCTTAAATTCCTCTGCTTTTTTACGATCGTCTGCTATTCTAAATTCTTCCGATAATCTACATTCTTCCGGCTTTCTACGTTCTTCTGAAAATCTAAGTTCAATTTTATGTTCTTCTGCTAGTTTACGTTCGTTTTCTATTCTTTGTTCTTCTGCAATTCTACGTTCTTCTGCAGCTCTACGTTCTTCCGCAACTCTAAGTTCTTCTAATTTCTTGTATTCTTCTGCTTTTTCACGTTCCTCTAATTTCTTCAATTCTTCAGCTTTTTTACGTTCCTCTGCTATTTTACGTTCTTCTGCCTTGCGACTTTCTTCTAATTTCTTGGATTCTTCTGCTTTTCTGATGTCTTCTAGCTGTTTACGTTCTTCAGCTTTTCGCCGTTCTTCAAGTTTTTTATATTCCTCTGCTCTTTTGCGGTCTTCAAGTTTCTTAAATTCTTCTGCCCTTCTATGTTCTTCTTGTTTCTTTAATTCTTCCAACCTTCTGCGTTCTTCTTGTTTCTTACATTCTTCTGCCCTTTTGCGTTCTTCTAGTTTCTTACATTCTTCTGCCCTTCTGCGTTCTTCTGCTTTTTTGTGTTCTTCTGCCCGTCGCCATTCTTCAAGTTTCTTACGTTCTTCTGCTTTTTGGAGGTCTTCAAATCTTCTTTGTTCGTTTTGTGACCTTTTGCCACGGACTTCACTGACTTGACAACACTCCTCTGATTTTCTACGATCATCACACCTTCTGTAATCACATCTTTTTCTATTTCTGTAGTCAAACGATGTCCTGTCTGGTGGTAAGTTTTTTGACGCATACCGCACTGTTGTGACACTGTTATCGCTTTGGGTATATTTCGAACTGCAGCTGATGCCCTGGTCGTAACTTGATGAGTTGTTCATATGTTGCATAGAATTATATCGATCAGGGTATACATATTGAGCCGGCCTCTTAAGTGACGACTTTTTTTCGATAACTCCAAATTGTTTGGGTATTTCACGAGATATCTTGTTAACTATGGGATCCGATGGAAGACACAATAGCGACCCAATTCCAATATTTTTAGCCATTTTTGATTCGGGCAATTGACCTTCAAATTCCATGTTGGTCAACTGGGATCTACGAAATAATACTACTTCAGGATCTCTACTCAATGTTGTGCTATGGGGTCTATCCTGTGATAATGGATAAGTGTCTTCAACCATGCAGCTCGTCGTACCTTTGAAGTAACCTTTCCCCTTTTTTTCCGCCTTAACACCCTTACCGCCCTTATTATTATCTATAAAGAGATAGACGTTACTTGTACAATCTTTTTTGCGAAATCTTTTAGAACATAATATGTAAATCAGAGCTGGTATGCACCAGGCCACTTCAATAAGCAGTATAATAGATATTATCCACATTTTTTTACATGATAAATCGACTAACGCGTGTGAAGGGGGTTTCTTACACATGACGTATTTGTTCCCGTATAAGTCAATGACGCTATTGCAAAGATCTCGTGTCCTGTTTACTAGTGAGAGCACACTTCCTAGTGCGAGGTACAGGTTCTCATCCTTCAAGTGTGGCACAACGTCACGTGCGAGCCACTCTTGAAATTTTTCATCGAATTTCTCCTGTTCCTTAGGGTTACTGGATTGAATACAATTTTTTGCTGCGTCGTAGTATTTAACCAGATTGTGTGCAGAATCTGGAGTGTTCATCGGTATTAAAGATGTATTTTTCAACGGTATAAACATTGTACTTGCTCTCTCATTCCAATTCACGTTAGGAATTGGTATCGCCAATCCTGTATCAGTCTTCTCAAAGTAAGCTAAATTATCACAAGGATCTTTCATGCTTCTGGTGTTTGACATGATCTTCAACGGAGCTACATTGATGGTCATAGAGTTGAGCACCCTTTCATCAGGCTCGCGCCATCCGACACCATCAGTGTCTAAGTATCTTTTTATCTCATTGTAAAATTTGAATAGTTTGACAACGTTATTTTGAGATACTGTACCTCCGTAGTAGTCCAGTTTTGCCACGGGTAGTACCCAAACTTTAAGGTAGCCGCCTATTGCATCAGACAGAGCTGTGGTCATAATGGTGTCTGTTTCGGTGTCAGGAGCTTCTCGTTTGATAGCGGTGTAGGCATCCTTGAAATATCCGAGTAGTATGTTGACGTAGTCTTCATTGAAGTTGTTGATGAAAACTGGTGGTGGAAGCAGGGTTTGGAAGTGCCTTCTGGCCTTCAGTAATGCTAGTTCGCTCTTGCTCCATTGTTTCTTCTTAAGATCTGCTGCAGTGAACAGTACTGTGCCGACATTTGGTGCATAGTCCTTCTGGTCCACGGCGATGACTTCACATATTGCCGTGAGTATGACTGTGCACGCGTAAATGAACATCATGTTTGTAAATTGATTACAAAATAATAAATAATTTATAAAATATATGCCACACAAATTGACATCCTTATTTCGTATGCTTTGACAGTTTTCAATATGACTGATTGTGATGGTGATTTTTAGAAAGAAGTTTTGTAGTTTACACGAAGCAGTTTGTTTTTAAATTATGATTTTTCCATGGCCTCGTGTGGCAAGGAGTTGAACCCAAAGACGTTGAAAAAAAGGTGTGTGCGTGAGAGGGCGCCAGGTGCCTCAGTCATTGTTTCAATGGACTTTTTTTAAGTGGTGAAATGACATCCATTGTCTTAGGCCGAGGTGATACGGAGTATCAGACTCTTACTGAATAAAAACCATTCGTCCTCTTGCTTTTCGAGCCGGAGCCGCGGTAAATCCGCTAGGTAATCCGTGGCTCCAAATTGTTCAAGAGACTACATCCGAATTTTCAAAGTCATTGGGTAGAACCATATAAATTGAAACTATAAGATTGAAAATATCGATTTGATTTCAGTGATGACTTTTCAAATATCTCGTCCTATGATCTACATTACCAATGACTTCCCCAAAGATAATCACACATGTCTTGCGCTCAATACATCAAAGGTGCCAGGTGTGTCAGCAATAAATCTCTGAGCGATACCGTAGGGGTACGGTTTGGGGATAAAAGGGGGGGTGCGACGAGGCCGCCAAGTTAAATTGTTTAATTAAAACCAGTATCAAATTAGGGGATTACACATATGTATGTATGGGGTAACCGCGTCTTTTGGGTGTAATGACATCAGTGGAGAATTGATTCCGGGACAAATGTGATCTTCAAGGTTGTGGGATGAATTTTAATTGTGTTCAAAAGAGTTAACTGGTTCGGTGGTAAGTGAGCTGCGATGGGTCGGACAAGGGATTACTTATACCCTTTTTGGATTCCAATTTTTTTATGGAGTTTTGGAATTCAAATAGATGTTTGGCTTGAAAACTGAAACTTGTACACTACGAGTAATAACTGACGAAAAGTGAATAGATTTTACTGTAACAAGATTATGACCTTTTATGGATATTAACTTTACTAAATCGTTTGCTGAAACAGAGACCAATACTTTTGAGTGCAGGCGACGTAGGTGATTAGAACATCTTTTAAATATTAACTTTTATACTTGTTTAAACCATCAGAAAGAGATAATATCTCAACTCAAGCAACTTGGTCTCTTTAAATAAAATACCCTCATTCAACAATTACAGATACTAATTAGAAATTCGCGTGGTGGACTCTGTATGTTCAATTATAATTGTTATTTTAATGAATAGACAAATTAACATATTACGTCTGGTTCAGGGTGGCGTGACTATGGTGTCTGCCAGAGACACTTTTAATTGCTGTTATTGTGATAAATGATAGTGTTTTTTAATTTGACTGCTGTATGAGGTTTAGTAAAAATTGTTGTATGGAGTGCTTGAAATAGGAGTTTCTCTATGACATAATATTTATTTGCCTCGTTGGTCGAGTTGTTGCAAGTGCGACTGCCGGACAAGGCGTCTTAGGTTCGATTCCCGGTGGGGCAAAGCATTACTGGGCTTTTTTCGGTGTTTCGAAAATTACAAGATTGAATAAAGCAGGTCTAATTTAGTCATGCCAGAGTCAAAGCTTCAAAAGAGCTTCAAAAGTTTGATCACAAACCCATAACATCAAACCATTACAACCAAACTCTTTACACATACTAGGCTACCATAACATAATAGTTGATTACTGGTTGATTACGTATCAGTAATCAAAGCGCGGATAACCCTCCGAGCGCCAATGTTCTCTGTAACGTGTGCCAACCCTTAATGATGCGTGTAACGGAATATCCTTGTGGATAATATTGATGCTTAGGGTGCGTTCATAGAGACATTTTAGAGGTTGCGATTTAAAATTTGTTTTAATTAAAAACATGTGGTTTTCTTCTTGGTTTGGTAGATATTTGTTAGCTATAGTATTCGATATAGCGAATATGATGAGTAGTAAAATTGTGGGCGCAGTTGTCGCTACTTTGACAGTTTACGTCAAAGTCAAAGTTAAATTACTAATTTCAATTAAACCATTAATAGGTACTTTTGAAATGTCAACAAGTAAAGAAATAATAGTTTGTCATTCTGTCAGTAAAAAAGCTAGGTGCTTGTTACTGTCAATTTGCAAGTCTGTATGAAAGTTACGATTTGTGTTTTTTCCTCGGTAGAAATAGGCATTGTAATAAGTGAAAATTAAATGATTGCCTTTATTTAACCCAATTATCATTAAAAAATCTTGTCAGAAATCGCATCAAAAAGTCTTGCACACAAACGCCCCCTTACGGCCGGTATCGACAGCATCAATCAAACATTATCGCGCCGTTGTTTGGAGAGCCACCAATTAATACACGGCAGCCGACGGTCGGATACTGGGTATACATCAAACTACACAAAACCAGTATAACCTGACCCTTGAATATTCGCAAAGACCATACAAAGCGAGGTCATGATAAACTGGTTGTGTTTAGCTTGAAGTGTTACCATGGGTACAAACGACCCATGATATGATCTGATGTATCACATTAAGTTGATTTTAATTGCGTCATGTATGTTTATAATATGTTTAATGTTCATTATTGTCTTGTGAAGGAGAAATTGGTCTGTTTATGGGGGTAGGAAAATGGGGGCTTAGTGTATGGACTTTAGACGCTATGGAGGGGAGGTATTTTCACTTATTTAAGTAAGAGTAATAAATAAGTTTAATATTTTATAGTTCGAAGCTAATGGATAACCAAGCATCATTTAGCACCTAAGCAATTTGATTCATATATACATAACCTCACGCCTGTCTTCCATGGCGGTAGGCAAAGACAATGGAACGCCAATTGCTACGATTCTTACCTATTCATCAGTCTTTTCATGCATGCTCGTCGGTAAAAGGTACTTGTAATTTGGCCCTTCTTTAATATATCGCTAATCTGATCGTTATACCTATACCCGTCTAGGGCGTTCTCTACCGACGGCCCTAATCATATTATCGCATTGTATATTTCTTTCGTGTCATTAATTTATTTCATGTATTTTTTTCTTAAATTGTGTGCTAATTTGCCATTTAATAGACCAAAAATTAATTAGAATAAACCACTATAATTCTTTACAAAGTGATAATTGAAACTAAACACTTATTATAATTTTATTAACCTGCATAATCACTCAATAATAGTCACGTGTCATTTCACCGCTACAAATATGTTGGGACTTATTTGTCAAGCATCATGTAAGGCAGTAACTAATTAATACACGGCGGGGAAGGGTTAGCTGTCATAATTAAACTGTAGATATGTCTGTCAGTTTGTAGCTGTCATTTGAAATTGTAGTGTTTAATTGATTTACAATTTGTATAAGAAAGGGGATGATTATTGAATTATTTTTAAATAAGTTCGTAAAATAGGTTAAATGGTTCGTTTTATTTTCTGAGGGGTAGGCAGTGTTACGCATGTGAAGTATGTTTGTCCCTTAAAAGTCTCGATTTCGATTCTTAGCAAAGTAATATTATTCCGTTCATAATATTTGTTATAAAAGGTCGACGGCGGTATTTCTGAACCGATATCACCTTAAAACTTTCAAGAAAGGAGCATACTCCTTTTTAAAAGGCCGGCCAAGCACCTGTGTCTCCCCTGGTGTTGCGAGTGTCCATGTGCGGCACTGATCGCTTACCATCAGATGACTTGTCTTTTATAGATCCTAGCTTACAGGAGTTGCAGCGGTTTTGAAAGGTTGTGGCGAGCTTATCCCAAAAAATAAATAGCTAGTTTATACATAGCCAAATTAATGATCGTGCTATTTAATTGTTGGTTTTGATGTTAGCTACAAATGTCTTTCAGTACTAAAAGACAGACAGACGTTAAATTATTTTATTATGTTTTAATTGTTCTGAATGTGGGCTTTCTTGGCAGCATTTGGGTTGTAAAGTTTTATTCATTATTTTATTATTCTGTGTACTTTTTAATGTTGATGTTTCAAAGGATTTAAGGCGCGTGTTAATGGAATATGTATAATAAGTGGTTTTTATTGTTTGTTATATGTTAAATATTGAGTTTCAGTCGAATTTGGGTGAGTTTTATATACCACGATGGTGGCAAGAAAGCACACGGTCCACGTAATGGTAAGTGGGTATCGAAGCCTATGAACGCTTGTAATACTTGGGGCATTACATGCGATTTGCGGACGCTTAAGAAACCTATTTACTTCCTTCTTGAATGAAGTACCCAATATTCTAACCTACTGGGAAAAACTTTGGCGGGGAGTTCATTCCATAATCGAAGGGACCGTATGTGTAAATTCCTCTAAAACTAAACTGTACGGTTTTAAAGTTGACCTTATCTTAATCGAGAAAATGTGCGAGAAAGAGTTTCAAATTCATGACCAACTATCATAACCCAAAAGGCCGGCAACGCACTTGTAACGCCTCTGGTGTTTCGGTTTTCGTTTACCGGCTTATAACATAAAAAAACTTAAACTATTTACATTATTAGTAAGAATGTAACATAGAAGTGGCAGGTAATTATTTACAGCTACCCCTAATTAGGGGTAGCTCTGAGTTATAGTGATGGTGCGCGATTTATCGCCGTGCCCAATGACCGGCTTATGATTAGTCAGAGAGTGTGCTGATGTAAGGGGGATGGAAGAGACAAGCCTTGGGATTTTGAGCGTACTTCGTGTGAACAAATTGGGTATGGTATTTTAGGAATTGTATAATTGACACAGTAGATTATAACACAATATTGCCGATTAAGAGCTCAAGAATACTAGTAGTAACGCTCTCTGATAAATCTGAACCTTTAAAACTACGATTGCCAACGTGTTTACGAAGCGTAGAAGCGTTACGTGATGCGCAAAGGCCAGTAGTTCTATGTAAACAACTGAGATTCAGCAAAATCTGTGATGCGAAGGTCGAGATTCTGTTCTAATACCAAAGTACCTAACCCGAACTAAATCGAGAAAGTTAAAAGCAGAAAAAGTAGTCGATCATACTGTAAATAGTCCTTAGCACTTCCAGTAGCTTCACATCTGTGTAATCTGAAAGATTGCCCGTCAGTCGGTCTGTTTGTTCGCGTGAAAAGTTCGCTCCTAATGATCTGCTGTTAATATTGTACGTACACAGTTATTGTGGAACATGTACAGACATATGTAAAGATATTTAACCATGTAAATAACAGGGTTATGTACTGTACTAGTCGTATAAGTATGTACATTGTGCAATAAATAAATAAATATATTTGTAAGTATTCCGCTGACAAAAAAAAAATAAAGTTTCACTAAAAACAACTTTGGAGATGCTGGGATTTGAACCCAGGACTTTCAGCATGCGAAGCAGACACTCTACCACTGAGTTACATCCCCGATGGGGGAAGCAGCTATTTTATTAGACTACTAGTACTTTTATAGTGAGAGTTATTATGTTTATTAAGGCCGTGGTATCACTCCGGTCGAGTCGGCCCATTCGTGCCGAAGCATGGCTCTCCCACACTTGACTTAGGGTTATGTATGCTGAATATTATAATATCGTCTCCTTTATAAAAATCTGGAAGTTTTGATTTTATTTGACATTAATAAACGTGATCAACATATTATAAATACAAGTAGCAAAAGTTGTATAGATGAATTTAATTGTTGCTATTAATTATTGTGTAGGCGCCATCACAATTTTCTATCGGCATCAGATTTTAGCATAGTAACCGTCATATTTTTCCGTATAAAATATTATAAATATTGTTGACTGCATTAATTGGTCGAGTAGCCGCATGATAACTTAAAGTCAAAGTCAAATTAATTATTCCACTTCAATTCCTTTTGAAATGTCATCAAATAAAGAAATAAATAATATTTTATCAGTATGTCCGTCTGTAAAGCTAGGTGCTCGTTTCAAGTGTAGCTTCGAATAGAGAAGAACGAGGAGGAAACACTATACTTTACTCTTTTAAAAAAAATATAGTTTACAGTTTCTCTGATACATCTTTCCAATCAATAATTTTCGACTATCGAGGGAAGACTAGATATTATGAGTGATCAAGCAAAGACAAATTATATTTTTTCGAACCATTAATTTTATATCTACAATACCATCACAAATATCTTCACAATAAATAATAACCCAGTAGCTCAAAAACCATGTATAGCAGAACCGTAGCCTATGAGTCTATGGAAAACCCATGGGGAGTGGGGGACAAATTGTACGTTCCCATGGGAAATCTTCAGTTATTAACTGTCAATCATATCGACGGTGGCGCCCCCTACGTTAATGTACAAACGACGTGCTGTGATTTTCTTTTCGTAGACATTTTTATTAGTTCGTGTATTATTTTTTCTCTTTTCTGGCTTTTGAAGATGGTTTTGTATGGTGAAGTAAGTAATTTGTTGGGTAGGGGTTTTGTTTATTTTTGTGGTTACAATTTAAAGTATTTGGAAATATAAATAAAATGTATATTTTGTTTTGTACATAAACATATTGTTTTAATAATGATTGTGATTATTTTTACGAATGACTGATTGTGAAAGTGGGTGTTAAATTCAATATTTTACATGCTCGTCTTTCCATGCTTTCGGAGATTAAAGAGTATTCATTATGCTATGCTTTAACAAAACTCTTGACAAAAATAACTTTCTGGAGGTGCTGGGATTTGAACCCAGGACTTTCAGCATTAGAAGCAGAAACTCTAACCACTGAGTTACACCCCCTTATGGGAGGGTGTCGGGTTTAGCCGTCTGCATGCGATTTCATACACTTGGCATCACGTCACGCTATTTATTTATGAAAGAGAGCAGAGAAGTCAATATACTAGTAAATCTTTAATGTATAAGCTACTTGTCTACATACCATATGGAAAAACCTCTTATGACTTATTTTGAACCACATATTTGTTATCACCTTAGCTGACAAAATAGGAAAAATTAGCAAAATAGGCCCAGTAGTCGAGCCAAAAAGTGCATTATTCTCTATGACCTAATTTGAACACTCTTTACCAATACGGCGGTATACCCGCTAGGTAGTCCTCCTGGAGTTGCCCGGAGGTGAGCCTATTGTCATACATTAGGCACAAACAGTGAAAAGCGAAAGATCTAGTAACAGATACCATACTTAGAAATCGAACCGGAGACTTCTAGCTTGCAATATTATAACCTGGAAATATCCTAGGAATGTGACGGTTTAGGTACCACATTCCGGAACGGGTTTGGTTTGTCTAAAGTGTCCCCTTTACGTTGGCTCGAATGAAACTAACAGTCAAGTATTATGTTTAAAGGATTTCTCTTGGATTCAGCGTTACTCAATATTTTTAACGTATTTGTCTAATTATTCCTATTTCTATTAGTCATATCATAACTTAAGTATGACTGCAGAAACTCTTTTTATTGTGATGTGATGTCATAGGATGTAATGTGATGTGATGTGATGTGATGTGATGTATGACAAGATAAGATAAAAACAGAAACTGTATAATTCAAGACACAGTAACTAGTTGAGACGAGCATAAATTAATTGTTACTTATTAATTCAGTACGTCATTAATAAGTATCCAGTGCAAACAAATGTGCAGATTGCAGACGCATAGATATGGTGACAAGCTTTTACATAGTTATTCTCAAAATATTAAACTATGGGAAACAATTTGCTATACTTACTTAAGTGTGGAAAAGCCATGCTTCGGCACAAATGGGTCGGCTCGACCGGAATGATACCACGGCCTCACAGAAAACCGACGTGAAACAACGCTTACGTTGTGTGAGTGAAGTTATCGGAGGCCCAATTACCCCCTTCCCCAATCTTCCTCTATCGATTGCTTACCATCAGCTGATCCGTCAGTTTGTTTACGGCTTATATCATAACAAAAGCTTTAACGTCTTTAACGCTTAACTATCTTAAAGAGACTTGTTCGACATCCATCTTTGCATATCTTTAGTACAAGGTGCGAACTATAAACGGTAGATAACTACTTTAAGTGCCTTACACGAAACAATTGTCTATAGGGCCCATAACCGACACGCGTGTACTGCCCACGGCTATACCAAGGCCTTTACGAGGGAATTTGAGTTTTAATCTTAGTTTCATATAGTGCAAAATGCAATTTCAAGTAACTCGCTGCTACTTGTAATTTAGAAATAGTAGGTGAATTAGCAACTGATTAATGTTTAAAGTTTTGAATGTACATATTATGTACAGGTCGTAATTTTATTGTGAACTTACTTTTTTTATGGGACAAGCCCGCTACAACCTTCCAAAACCGCTGTAACTCCTGGAGGATCTAGAGTAGATACAACCATGAAAATACCAGAACACTGAAGTCCGGCGCGTCCTAAGGACATGAATGACTGTCTTGGATCCCGCAACGAAATAAATCAGAAGATATTATTAGAGAACCAGAAAATTAAAACGATAGGTTCCACTTTCCTCGGTGAATCGTGAACTCATTGTTAAATATAAACCCGTAATAAACACCATAGGTTTGCTAAAATGAAGATCAAACACAATCCTCCAAAATCCTTAGCTTCAGACTCTAAATCACATTCTTGGCAGATGAACTTACAGTTACTCAACCAATAGCAGCATGGATATCTTCGATGAATGTCTACACACATTCATTTTATCATTTCACCAAAAATTTAATTAAAAAATCCCACAGATAGGGTTGACAAGCCAGCCAAGCCAATTTTTTCAGCGTTCACTGTGAAATTGATTAAAAAAAAAATACGTGAATAAAAAAAAAAACGTTCACTCGCACTGATAAATAACAAAAAGGCAAAAGGTGCGATATTGTCGCGTTAGATTTCCGAACGGATTACTCGCTGCCGTGGAAATTGAGTCGCAGCTTCATTTCCTGAGTCGAGCAAAGTTTTCATTGGATACGTTTTGCGTGTTATATTTTTGTCGGCTAATCTTGTCTGTTAATGTAAGGCTTGTTGTAATAACAAGTGGTAAGTTGTAAAACTATTTCGATTTTGTAAAGTAAACGGACGACTGAATTTTCCCTATTGGACACGACTAAATTTTCCCCTTTTGGAAACGACTAACTAATTTAGAAGTTTTATCATTGGATTGACCTGGGAAAAATATTTAGAGATTCCAAATATTGCTTTGACATAAATGTTTAGATTTTAACAAATAAGCAAAGCTGTCTTTACAATTCAGAAAGAAGAAAGAAAGAAAAACAGTTTATTGCACTGATTAAAAAATAATTAATGAATTAGGTAAAGGATATTGAATATTTTAGCTTTATGAAGTATCTACGTAGGAAAAACACATCTAAAGAAAGATCTTGTAAAAAAACCATCAGCAAGTACAAGAATGGATGACCAGGAACCGACATAATCACCCTTTAAATATTGACCACAAATTCGGTTGATGAAGGCTCATCACTAATTCCATTTGCCCTGACATTTTGGAGCCCTGTTACCATCAAGTATTCATTCTCATACCATACAGAGGCAGCACGTCCACCTACACCAGCCCGTCAATATTTTTCATTAGATATTCGACTTTTGTGTTTTTGATATAATGTTGAAAATTCAATAACGTGTGGGGTAACTTGATCTGCTGGTCACTACTTAGTGGGGTTTACCTATAAGAATGGTGGTAAGAAAAGGTGGCGTGGTGGTCACTGCCACATTCCGGTTGATGGTCTGACCTTTTAGTGGCAATGGTTTGTTTTGATTGCTTTCTGCTTGTGTTAATAGGTCGACATTTTGGATTTTTCTTTTGTCCGATTAATTGATGAGCGGTTTTTGTGTTAAAGAATAGAGGAAAAGGTTTCTTTAGGTAGCCTTTGAAATTATAGGTTGATTTTCAAGTTGTCATACTTGTTATGCAGTAAGCTTGTGGTTTAGATTTCTTGATTGGACTTACTACTTACCATTATGTTTTCGTCAAGATCTGAAACGTCTTGAAATCTTACTATGTTTCATTGATTGATTTAAAATATCGCATAACAATACATCACGTGCGTACAAGATGTGCAAAATACCCCATCTCAATCGAAAATCTTTACAGATTTCTCCCGCCTTAGGCGAGGCGAGATTCTGATTTGAGGTCTGATTATTACTTACTGACAAAAAACCACTCCGTTTCTACTCCTGCTTTTCGAGCCGGAGCACCGGTAAACCCGCTAGGCGGCAAGCAGCTCCGGCAGTAGTTAGCCTAAAACACCAAAACAAACTCCAACAAATCAGCTGCCTCATTAATTTATTCAACACAAGTACTGGCACGTGCGAAGTCCAAAATAAATACTGTGTCCAAATTGGTCACTCATTTAATTCCATTATTGTCCATTCGTATCCATTTGTGTCCAGGTGCAGAATCTCTAATAATAAAACTGTCCACGTGTCGCGGTTTCCCGCTCCATTGGCCCGTGAATGACTGACAGACAGTTGTGATTTTTTTTATGTATAGATTTTGTAGTAGGTATGTAATAAAGTCTTTTTGAACGGTAATGAGAGTAATTATTTGTGGAGAAAAATTTGGAAAAAAATGATATTGATTCGAATTAAAGGATTTTTTAAATGAAATTATGTGTGTTATGTGAAAAATATGTTGTTAATAAGAAATGATTGAACAAAAAGTGATTTGGAGATGCTGGGATTTGAACCCAGGACTTTCAGCATGCGAAGCAGACACTCTACCACTGAGTTACATCCCCGGTGACAGAAGTGTCGAAATAGTCGATCAATTTATTTAGTAACGATATCATTCAAGTTTACTATAGTAAGTGGGTAGGCGTTTTTAGCTTTGATTTTTTTCTTATGTGAATTCTTGTAACATTCGTCGTAGTCGTAGAAAGAAATCTTAGTGTATTCGTATAAAAGATTCTAAACATAATTAAACATACAGAGTATATAAAATAAATTGTCTAATTGGATTTTTTAAATAATAGATAATTAGTATTATTATTTTTCATATTTTCGTATAGGTCCTAAGTTACCCGATAGATGGCGCTGTTCACAATGTACTCGAATAAGTGCAGTTTAATATTTTCTGCATTATAAGTTTTTATAGCTTCCATGTATAAACTTAGGGCTTAGGGTATTAAATGTATAACAAAACCTAAACAATAAATTATTAACATTGGCATAATAGCATTTCCTGTGCCTGGTTAGCGGTGCGTGAAAATCACATAAAAATCATTGCGCGCCTCTTTTGTTGTCTGTGGCCATCCCCCGTACAACCCCTTATGTCAAAGTGTGACGTCATCACAATGGCGGGACTGTCTCATTATCGTCGCCACTAATTATATTGTAATAGATTTTTTTTATTTAGTTTTATTTCACAATATTCCATTTGTTTGACTGCCTCGTTGGCCGAGTGGTCGTAAGTGCGATTGCGCGACAAAGGGTCGGGTTCGATTCCCGGGTCGGGCTAACTATTACTGGGCTTTTTTGGTTTTTCGACAATTCCTCAGTAGTAAGCACGGAGTTTGAAATTGTGCCCAGTATGGTGCAATAGGCTCACCAATTATTACATGGGACTTGTATCGCATTACATGCCGTAATGTGCACCTCTGCCTACCACTCACTGGGATAAATGGTGTGACGTTGTTTTGTTCTTTTCTTGTTTTTTTAGTAAGTTTTGGGCCAGTGGTAGTCTCTATTTGACAACACACTTTTTCCTTTACAGCTTCGGTAGATGCACAAATATTAAAAGTACCAATTTCGTCAAAATATTTGACAGGGATCACCATTTTCTTATAACTCTCAGAACCTTTAAACCATGCCCATACTCCAACCCTACTGCTAAATGTCAGGATATATCTTTACCTGATGGTAAGCAATCGCCGGCGCCCAAAGACACCCAAAACACCAGAAGCGTTATAAGTGCGTTGCCGGCCTTTTGGGGGTTAGGAATTTACCGTGCCGCAGGGTTGTTGGGGAAAAGGGGTAATTGGGCCTCAGGTAACCTGACTTACCAACGAAACACAACGCAAGCGTTGTTTCACGTAGGTTTTCTGTGAGGCCGTAGTATCACTCCGGTCGAGCCGGCCCATTCGTGCCGAAGCATGGCTCTCCCACACTTATGGCAGGGATTATGGCAAACCCTCTGATGCGGAAGCTAACAGTTCATTGTAGGTCTGTCGTGGTCTGTTGTTAAGTCTTTGAGTGCCAATAGAAAACTGTTGAAGGCAAATCCTCCGCTAACGTCGGTCACCGGTGACCCCCGTGGCGTTTAAAGTGTTAATGGTCTATTTGTATCAACCTCTTTCATTATTTTAGGCTTCGTTTATTCTACAGTTCGCTTAATAATTCGCCAATACACACCTAGTGCGCCTAACTTTTATCTAACGCTTTAGTAAATGAAATATCTAGTACCTAGGTACTAGAGGTATGTAGGTACATGAATATAATAAATACACAGGCATGTGTTTACTGGGTGTACAGTTAATGTGTATGTGTGTGAACGCCGAGCGGTAAGCGCGTCTTCAGTTTTGATAGTAACTCGGTTCACGAATTGGGATGATGACGGAGTATGAAAATTAAATTCTATTTAGTCTGCCAGTTAGATAGTGAAAACATATTAGACAGGATTTTATTTTAAAGATAACAATACTTAGATAAAACGAATCAAAGGTTAGGAGTGGGAGTAAATACGTCATTTCTACGTATAAAACGTACCTAGTGACGTCAAACGATATTTCAAATCAATATATGTATCTTCGAAAGGTTTTGTTCTATAAGAAAAAAACAATCTACAAGACAGACATTAAAATGAAAATTACTCATCTTCCATATTGTTGATTATAGTTTGAGGGCTTGGACGCTAGATGGCGGGTTTGTGTGTAGGATTTTTTTGGGTTTTCTTATTGGGTTCTTATAAGCGGAGTAAGAAATAAATATAAGAATGGGATTATTTAAATTATTCATTTGATATTTGTTATCTTCTAATGGTACCTAATATTTACTTTTCATTTCGTAAAGGAATCTGCGTTCATTTATAAGGTTTTGTTACAATATCAATTTCTTGGATTTTTTTGTGTAGGTAGAGGTAGGTAGAGTATTTAATTCTCATATGCTGCTATTAGTAAATAATCCTATTCATTAAATCATTACTAATCAGCAAATTGAGGACTATTTCCAACACGTGGTTCTGTAATGGAGTATCTGTAACGAGGTCTTTCCGATATTTTATCTGTCTGTCTGTCTTTCTGATGTCGATGTCGAGCCTCAGAAAGTCAAAGATCATTAAGGCTACAGGGTTTTGATCAGATAAATCTTGAGTAAGTTAAGATACTTATATCTACCTATACCTATACCTACTATACCAATACCTACATTGAAATCTATCTAACTACCTTATTAGCAAATAAATTAAGATTTATAACCAAAATACTATTTAGAATTGGAAACAAAGTCAGATTAAACAAAATCAATATATCTATCGAAACAGACTTGTGTCAGAAATCGAGACTTCTTTGCAGAGAATCTCAGATTGGGGTGAACTTAATCTGGTCCAGTTTAACCCTACTAAGACACAGGTCTGCGTGTTTACCGCTAAGAAACTACCGTTGGTCGTCTCACCTCAGTTTCAAAGTACCCCTCTGACTGCCTCAGCCGGTATTGGAATACTTGGCATCAACATTTCGAGCGACGTCCAGTTCCGTGGTCATCTGGAGGATAAGGCTAAATTAGCCTCGAAAAAGCTTGGTGTGCTCAACAGATCGAGGCAGTATTTCACTCCAGCCCATCGCCTGCTTCTATATAAGGCGCAAGTTCGGCCCCATATGGAATACTGCTCTCATCTTTGGGCGGGGGCACCCCAGTACCAGCTTCATCCTCTGGACCGCGTTCAGCGGCGTGCGGTTCGGATTGTTGAGTGTCAGGAAGTTTCAAACCGACTTGACACTTTGGCAATGCGTAGAGATCGCTTATTCCATGGGGAGTGCTCTGAGGAATTGTTTGGTCTTATTCCTGCCGCTTCTTTTCGCCATCGACCCACACGACAGCAATTCCATCCCCACCATATAGATGGTTGGCAGGCCACAACTGTGCGCTTCTCGCGCAACTTTCTGCCTCGCACAGCAAAACTGTGGAATGAGCTGTCGTCGGCGGTATTTCCGAACCGATACGACCTTCAAACCTTCAAGAAAAGAGCATACTCCTTTTTAAAAAACAAAGGCCGGCAACGCACCTGTGACTCCTCTGGTGTTGCGGGTGTCCATGGGCGGCGCTGATCGCTTACCATCAGGTGACTCGTTTGCTCGTTTGCCTCCGATTCCATAAAAAAAAAAACAAAAAAAATCTACCTAAGTTTACAACACCATTTTTTTAAAAACTGGTCTAAGATAATTCTCTTGATTATCATATAAAAAAATCTAACAAAAAATCCAATCTCAATTCCACAACTCTTGAACCGTACAACATACTGCAATTCTGAGGATATACCCGGATCCACTCGGATCGGATCGTGCACGGCGGGACAAGGATGCATATACAAACTCATATGTAAGTGCGAGCGAGAGGGCAAACGTCTCGAGATGACCAGAGGCACTTAGGGGTCAGGGGTGAATGCTCTTGGGTGAGATGTTACGAGTTCACCATGGCTTTGCCATGGGCTATGGGCTATGGTGATTTTGGGGATGGCTATGGCCTATAGGACAGGCCTTATAGCCTACCTAATAAACAACATTCATTTTCTTTAAAATCTTTATTAAATTAATAAGAGGGTTTAATCCCACAGTGATTATGTCATCCTCATAGGAATATTTACATAAATGAACTTAATATCTATTAACAATGGTATTAAATCAAAATTCTTACAGGGTTGTTTTTCAAAATGTGAGGAAGATAATATCTTGTTTTTTATATTACATTTCTAGTTGTAGGACCTATAGGTCTGTCAGAAGAAATTACTATAGGATTTAATTTTAATTTAGAATTAATTTTATTTTATTGTTTGCCTCTAAGATTTAAACAATTCGTAACATGTGGAAATGGAATAATTATACATTTTTTATATTACATTTCTAGTTGTAGGACTTATAGGTCTGTCAGAAGAAATTCCTATAGGAATTAATTTGAATTACAATTTATTTTATTTTATTGCTTCCCTCTAAGATTTAAACAATTCGTAACATGTGGAAATGGAATATACATGTAACGAAATGTAAGATTGGTATGGAACTATGGATTAAGAAAATAAAGACTGACAGTCTATTAACGTGATATCTTCCTTTTCCTAATACAATGAAATTATTGTAATAACAACATAACAGTGTAAATTAAATAATCAGTTATTGAAGTATAACTTATGTGTGCGGCTTTACCCGCGGTCCATTTCTAGGAATATGCCTATTAGTATGTGGATAATAATATTCATAATGTAGACATATAGGTTATATTATTGTAAATACATTGATAAGGTTGTGTCTAGGTCTCGTTGGTGACTAGGAGCCTAGGATTTCTGATAGGAATCTTATTTAGGACTTAGGAGCATTTTCATATAGATTTTCTTGTTGGTTCATTTTTTTTCTTATTAGAATTTGTATTAGTTTAGATTTGTAACAGATGGGAATGGGATATGAGATTAAAGTTTTTTTTATTTAAAAAAAAAGTATTTGGACATGTCTTTAAAAGAAAAATATTTGTTTTACAAGAAATTACAAAAACGATGTAGGTACAATATCCAGATTCTTATTATATTCTTATTCGATTCGAAGCTACACTACACTTTGGAAAGAGCACATAGCTTCACTGACAGACGGACTGACGGACAATTCAATTTGACGTTTCAAAAGTGCCTAATTGAGGATTATTTGAAATAAATGCTTTGACGTTTGCCTTAATTTCTATCATAAACGGTAATTCTTGAATATAGAATCTAATTACCATTTACAGCAGTAGCTAAATATTTGAGATTCCAAATTAAAAAATATATTCACTTCTTTTGACAAGATGCCATTTTAATTTTGTTCTCTTTAAAAAACAAATCAAGATTCCAAATTCAAAAATTCTTTTGACAGGCGGCCATGTTCACTTTTACTCTCTTTTAAAAAAAAATCCGTTAAATAATTTTAAATTCCAATAAGAAATGGGTATTGCTTTCGTTTGGAAATGAAAACATGATTTGGTCCACATTAACAGTTGCGATGGAGCGTGAAATTCAGTGTTAGTTCCACGACATTAGTGCTTATACCTCTGGTGATTTACGACCGGGTTCGATTCCCGGCTGAGTAAAAATAGCCTGATGACTGGACGGTAGAAATGTTTCGTGTATTGTGCGAAACGAGATTGATTGTGATCACTTTTGTTGAAATTGCATTCCTGATTGGTTTTTATTATTAGTTGTTTTGAATGAATTTCGAGTACTCAGGATTTAAATTCCATCTCAGGACAAACTAAGTAGGTTATTTAGGACTTAACAGAGCTACAATATAAAAACAAGTCCAGTTATTGCTGATCGTGTAGCTGTGGACTGCCTAGTGTTACCGGGGCTACGACTCAAAGAGCAGGAGTAGGAACGGGGTAGTTTTTAGTCAGTAACATTTGACACTCTCTCTCGCCTCGCCGGCGAGGCGGAGATAATATTGGATGATGTCTTTCAAAAAGAGTTTTAGCACATCTTGATATCATTAGAAATAATGCGCAATCTTACGTCCATAAAGCATGAGATAACAAAACCACAAGAATCACCAATTTATCAAAAATGAGAAGTTCGTGATTTTAATTCAAAATTCACTACGCGTACCCAATTCGTATGCGTTACACAAGAGCACAAAAAAATGTGCACATAATTTAGCAACACGAGCCAAAGTAGAATGTAAATCGCACCTCATTTCCTTGCAGACGAAGCGGCAGACAGACAGACAGACAGACAGACGATGGCATTGTTTATATTCTACTAGATTAGACCGCCTCACAGAATCCCACAAACCATTTGTACAAAGAAAATGATATACTCCTCATC